>NW_008628872.1:40904-70309 GCF_000691845.1 Merops nubicus
GAATGTTCCAAAGTCTGGAACAAGACTGGCAACCATATCTTCAGTCCCTCCAAAAACCCAGCAGGTTTCTAGCATGGGAATCACCTGGAATTATGCCTCTACTTGACAGCACTTTGCTGTCTGCTGCTTAGGTTAAAGGCAGTGGTGAACAGCAGCATGATCTCTGGCATTTGAAAGGCTGTTCTCACTTCAGCATACATCTGTAACCCTCATTAATGTCAGTGGAAGTCAAGGATCCAAAACTGGGCACCTCAGAAGGCATCACTGGGGCCAGCCACCAAAAGGGTGAGATGTGAGAAGGCAAGAATCAGTCATACAGGTAGGAGAGACTTTAGGAGGCAAATATTTTTAACCCATTACGTGCCTATTTGCATATTGGTCTGCATTTCTGGACCATAAACCTGTAAAATACTAGGTTGTTTTGATAACAAGTACAGCTGAGAGCACTCAGCAGCTTGCAGAATTGAACCATGTGAGTTTTCTGTGACTGCTATATAAGATATGACTGAAAGCAAGGGGTTGGTTTGTCTTCAGGAACCACTCGTGGAAAATAACTGCAAAGTACTTTTGCTACCTGCTAAGACTAACTTGCTTTGTAAACCTGGCACATATTACTAGGTTGTTTTCACAGTCCAACATGCAAGCACAGTCGTCACATTCATAAAACCAATGCTAGAAAATGCTTAAGGAAAACAGAGATTTTAGTCATCGTTTGCCCTCAAACATCTTCAGCACATTCCAAAACATAAACGTCCTGGCACCTCTAGATTGTGTCAGTTATAAATCAAGCAGGCACACACTTGTAGGTTTGGAAAAAGAGTTTTTCTTTCTTAGCTGCTGTCAGTGAAAGCAGCTCCTGCCATCACTATTTCTGCTTCTGCTGTTACTGCTTTCTATGCCCTGCGTGGCTATCCCTGTGCCGCATGCCCAGCAGTGATAGACACTGCAGTGTGATAACAGAGCCACAGAAAGAGCATCAGAAGGAACTGTGATGGTGGAGGAGGCAGAAACATGCAAGAAGCTCTTGTCTGGAGCAGGCTCCAGGAGGGGAACACAGATCCTGTGGGTACATTTGATGTTGTGGGCGATTAACTCAAAATCAGATTTTAAAAAAACCACTATGGGTTGGTTCAGTGTATTAAATCAGTGAGATCTGTACTCTGCTTTTGGAGGATGAAAAAAAAATGAGGTCATAGTCAAGGAATGCAAGTTATCTTTTCATTAATAGACTCTTATATGCATTTTCTAACTTCTGAGGGGTACATTTTCTGCTAGTATTTAAGAATATCCAACAGTTTTAGGTTAGATTAATGTAGTTCCAAGATAGATGAACTGGAAAATTACATTGTGTTTGTGCAGGACAAAGTTCTCATCTCACCATTATTATAACAGAACTTCTGTGGTCATACCTGTGGTATCTAATTTTTTTCTCCTTCAAGAAAGCTGAAGCAGAACAGGGTTTAACTTCATGCAAATGAATGATAGGTTATGAAAAATCTAGTTCTTGGAGTCAAGGTAGTATTAACAGACACTTTGTCTTTCCTTTTTCTATCTCTAAATTTTGTATATCTGGAATTTGAGGAACTTTGACTAAATTTCCTGTAGGATTTCCTGACATCTGGCAGCTTGGTTGGAACACCAGCTCCAGGAATGTGCAGAATTCACAGCCTGTCTTGTGCACACACACTGCAAATTTAGAGAACATATGCTGATAGGAAGCCCTTGGCCTCTGATGCAAGTTATTCTGCTTCTAAAATTCAGCAAATCTGATGCCTTTAGAACACGTCATACTTACAATATCTGCAAGA
Source organism: Merops nubicus (assembly GCF_000691845.1). NCBI lineage: Eukaryota > Metazoa > Chordata > Aves > Coraciiformes > Meropidae > Merops > Merops nubicus. Next base: position 42,713 of record NW_008628872.1, read on the forward strand.
TCATCAGTTCAATGAATGTGTAATTTGCTCAATAAATATCAGAAGCTTTTTCCAATTGTGCACAGGCTTCTGCTTGGTAAATCCCATGCAAAAAAAAAATTGTCACCCTTTCATCAGGGAATTGATTGTCAAATCATTTTGTGGTCACATTTTCCAGGATAAGGAATCCTCAAATCCCCTCACTTACAGTGGTCTTTTGTGCACTTCTCTCATAAGAAAGACAACAAAGAATCAGGTAGGACACTACTTTAACTTGCTTGCCCATAAAGGGTCTGAAGGAAATCCATATTTATACAAGATGGAAGGGTCAAGCAATAGCTAGATTTTTCTTTTCATGGGAATGACAAAGTATACCAAGCAACACTTGTGTTCCAACTCAAAAACAATGAATTGAGCTGTTATTTTAGACCTCTAGTTGAATTAACAAGCCCTATGACTAGTCAGGATTCTCAGCTTAGGTTCAGCACTGCATGAGGGTGGCTCAATCCTAGAGTAGCGTAGAAGTCCAAAGGGTAAAAAAGTGTGGCCACATCAGTATTGGTCATAGACCACGAAGACACAGGCACAGGGCTCAGCTTTCACCTTCTCCTGGTTTTACACTCTAAAATGCATAGGGATCTGTTATCTTAACCTATGCATTTAAGACCAAGAATAGCCTGCACACTATCAGTCCAAGATCGTTTTGACTGCCATGCTGTCTGACAGAGTTTATTGCCCTGGGTGGTTACTCCTGCTGCTTACAGCTGTTCAAAGGGCCTGTACAACACTTGGGTTACATCTGAAACAGAATACTTGACTCACCAAGAGCCTCTGGCAATGTGGATCTGAGACTCACTAGCAGGAGGTTATTAGCATCCTTCAGCAGAACAGTATTTCTGCTTGTACAAAAAGAGGTCACATCAATTTATAATCTCTCCACAACAGTAAGGGCCTCAATTGTTTGTAGGTACTGTTCTTGATTTGGAATTATAGTTACTGATTTAGCAACAGAACATTAGAAACCTACTTAGTTTCTATGAGGCCAACTCAGTTGCTCACAGATTGGTGTCCAGAGCCGTATGAGATGCTGTAGAGCTACCCAGCTTCCATATGCTACACCAGGAAGGCACAAAGCTTCCCACCAGTCTTGTGTGATACCTGCCAGCCCTGTGTTAATGCCTGCCACAGCCCAGGTCATCTCAAATAACACTGGGCTCCTAAGTGTGGACAGGCATGCAAACATCTCCAAAACTATGTGCAGATTTTTCAACGTACATGCAAAGAGTTTCTGTACGCTGCTGATCTAAACACACAAAACAGAAAGATTTAGCTGGAGCCATGAAATTTCTGTTAATTTGGCCAGGGGTAATGCTAAGATAATTTTTCCCAAGCGCTCCTGTCCTGCTTTCTCCTCTTTTCGAGGATTTAGTATTTACTGTCATTAGTTCAAACACAACAATCACTGTTAAAACAGCTCCATGAACTGCCTCAAAGCTCTTTTTTGATAGGATTTAGCCTTCCTAGACTCAACGAAGCAGCATCCAAATTCTCTGCAAGAACTCCAGCTTCTTGCAGAAAAAATAAAAAAAAAAAAGAGTAGTTGAACAATCTCCCTTTAATCTGCAGTTAGCAGAATCCTCTTTTCCTCTTGTTCTCTTCCAATCAGGCAGGGGCACCTGCTGTCAAATTCCCATAAATCAGCCAAGTCCCTAGAAAACAATCTTTACAATAGGTCTCTGTATGGCTATATAGCCTATTTATATACTCTCAGTGAGCTCCCACTGGTTCTCAAATAGACTCTAAAGTGTCCTGCCATGTCATTTCACCACCACAGAAATCACCTCCGCAGCTACCAGTAATTAATGAAACCACACAGAGCAAGATTCATTTCAGCTATTTTTGGCCTTCTAAAGAATAGACTTCTCAGTTTAGAGCCTGCCTCTGTAGTTCACATATTCATGCACCTTGAAAGGGTAACTTATGTCACCTAACATTGATAAAGACTGACATGCCCTCTGGACAAACTTCTCTGTCTCCTCTGACTGTCTAGAAGATAAGCTTAGATGCTGAACTTTTTAGAAAGTTTAAGCTAAAAGAGATTAATCATACCTGGTTTGACAATTTCTGAATTTTTGGCCCTGTTGAGCAAGTTTGTCAGCCTACTGAACTCCCAAACAGAGGGAAAAAGTTATAGCTGTGATTTATTTCATCTAACTTTACATATCTTAACAGTCAAAGCAGGTCAGTTCTTCTTGCCATCAAAAAGACAAATGAATGCCTGAATCACCCCAGAGGTAGAGGACTGATTTTTTAATGCTTCAACTAAGAAATGCATCAGACAACATAGTTACATTTCTCCCTTCTACTCATCTGAAGTAGAGCAAACCAGTCCTTCCCCTTGTGACTTTCCTACAGTTTCCTAACTTGTGTGTGCTATAAACTGCTTCAATGCCTGTTTATAAGAAAATTAATACCTTATCTGTGCTAGTAGGGTTAGTAACTTTTTTTCCCTGTGTATTTTCTCATGATAGGACCAAATTCACTATTACTAAAAGGATCGCTGTTGATCTGCTGTATTTCATTTATTTACACCAAAAATCATCTTGGTTGTAGCAGAAAATGCTTTTCCTACTACAAGCAGTATTTTTGTTCTTGGAGGATAATGCCCAAATAATGCAACTATTAATTCAGCAATTTATAGGTGTTGAGTTTCTAATTTAACTCATTCCTCACGGATGTATTGGATGGTTCAGTGTTCCTGGATGCTAAGACTTGACATGACCAAAGACTTCTCCAATCTCCTGTTTCTAAAGCTCTTTATATGTGAGAAAGCAGCATACCTCAACAGAGGAAAGCAATATTTTCCAAACAAACGAGCAAGATGGAAGGTACAGCCGTGTCATTTTTAAGTGATGCATTGCTCACTGTCACCATTTCAGGAACAACAAGCCTGATTTGAAAGTGAATGTCCTTCATCCCTCTTCAGTGAAAGAAAATCAATTTGTCCATGTCCACTCTTAATTAATTGTTCTCAGGAGGATCTGGAACCTAATCCACTGTGAGGTTTGGTTTACTTTTCCTTCCTGACTTACAATTTCCCCACTTCTTCTTGTTTTCCCCATTTGTTCTTAATTGTAGGGCTTCAGGACTAAGGCAATGTGCAAAATACATCAATGCTGCTATTAACCATCAATGCTATTGTTCAGGAGTCTTAGCAACTTTCAGCACATTAGGAATAAATCTCCAGCCCGTACCATCCCTGGTGTATTTTGTCCATATGTCACCTTCTTTCTGTACTTCAACTCTTGGGGGATTTCTTTCTCTAACTGGCCACTGCTGCCAACACTGAAGCATTTGGGCTCAAATATAATGCATTTGGACTGTAAAGAAATATACAGGAAACAGATGGCAGGAGATGAGATTTTATTACTGTGCTGCTTTTCTCTTTAGAGTAAATCCCAGAATACATACTGTTGAATTTACACTGCTGTTTGTGGTTAGAAAGAACAACCACTAGACGGCACATTGAAGGAGAGAGATTTCTGTATTCCAAAATACATGAAACTCCCAAACACTGTGCCATACAATGAAGAAAGTGGGTTAAAAACAGGCAAATCAAGAGCTGAAGCATCTTGTTAATTGTGAGAAAAAGACTACAAGAAAACCAGGCTCACACACCCCCCATAACATAGCAACCTGGAAAGCAAAATACTGTCACTGGTGTTGATTTTCATTCTCTTGACAAACCAGATCTGCAGAAAAGCACACTGCTGTTTGTACAGAGAATGTGTCAGCAGAGAAAGGAGGGAGAACACACATGGGAACATCTGTTCTGAGACACAGGTTGAAAATAGCCATGTAATAGCACGACAGAAACATCTGCGCCATATGGAGCCTACCATGAGCAGAGCAGAGGGAGAGACAAGGATGGAAACAAGTCTATGAGCATTAGGTCAGGAAGAGGATCACTGCTAGGCAGAAAATGCTCCACTAATCCTTTTTACTTATTACAGTCCCATTATGATTTAAAAAGCAGGAATACGGGAGGAGATTAGGCTTTGTGTGATGGGGGTAGATACTATAAGAAAGGCTGCATTGCATATACAATGGCCCAAGAAACTGTTAAGGAAATGTGCTGAACAGTTATCATAATTAAGACACAAGCAGCAAGCAAACTTTAATATTAGTCAGAGCTTATGTGCCATGTGTTAACTAACACTGCAATTTTTTCTTATTTTGAGGAGAGGATTATACTGTATCTGTTCAAATAGTAATACATTGCTGAAATTCTGTGTCAGATGCGGTGAGAAAATGGAACAGATCTGTTCAGTTTTTTTCCTTAGACAATCCGGGGTATGTGTAATCCAGCAGGCTGGGGAAAAAAGGCCAACTCTGTGAGCAACAGGTTTTCTCTCTGCAATTTTCACTTCAGTCATCAGCAAGCAGGCAGAGATTTCTTGTTCTTCAAGCTTCAGCATGGTTCCTGGTACTGTCAAAATAGTCTATTTTTACTTAAAGAAAGAAAGAAAGAAAGAAAGAAGGAAAGAATCTAGTTCACTCAACTTTCAAAGGGTCCTGCAATAAATACATCCATACTCACATTTGCATACAGGTGGAGAAGCCAATATGTTATTTAAATGCACAAGAAAGTATTTTTGCATTATTTCTGAACTGCATATGTATCACTCTCCTTGGAAATATGCAAATACCATCTATGCAAATTCATCACTTTTCTGCACATATCTTTAGCACAGCCCACCCATTTCTCGAGCCTTAGATAAATTAGAGGTTCTGGGTACAATTCAGTATCATTCTGCTAGTTTTCAGTTTTAAAGTATGTCAGAGCAGGGGGAATTCCAGAATCTTTGTTCTACCTGTGAACCGATGTCTCTCACCCTTCACTAGTGATATCTTTGGCTAATTATTTGTTATACATTGAAATAGTTTTGCAAATAGTGTAAAATAAACTTGTACATAGTTTGGCTTCATAAAGGCAGCACTTTGCCATCTGCTTGCTAAAAAAAGATGGTGGATCAATAAGAGAAGAAAAATAATACACTGTCCTGAAACTACTGAAGAAAAGTAGTGCTTGTTTCAAAATGACAATTGGTCTTGATGGGGCTGCCTTTGGTGAAGGAAAAAGACACAACATGGAAAAAGCATTGCAGAGCAAAACCATTCAAAGTGGTTGATGACACTTTTATAACAAAATTACCAGCCACCACTGTAGACACAAAGAAAGGACTATTTTAAGAAACATTTCTGACTGTGTGTTCCTCCAAAATGCTTTGACTTCCTTACTTACAAGGTTAGACTGACCTAAAATAATACTGTAGTCAGTGGGCAATATTGCCAGCCATGTGTCAGAGATGGCTAGCAAAGAAGAAAAGATTTCCATATGTGCTCATATCAGAGTACTCATCAAAAAATGGCTGTGAAAGAGCTGAAGAATCTTTGGGTGTGAAAGAACTGGTCACCAGAAGCTTTGCCAGCAAGACTGCTGTCATTTTTTTTCACACTTCCTTTCATACAGATCACAATCTTCCTCCTCCACCTCCTCATCTTCGAGACAGCAACTTTTGGATGGGCTCCCAGATTTAACATCAGTGAAAGAAAGAGGACCAAATATCTGAAGAAATCCTAAGGGTTTTGACCAGCCATTAAGAAAAACAAATGTTTTCTGCCTAGAGGCTGAGCTTTTGCAAATGCTTGTCACCAACCAAGGAAAATGAAATTATTATGTCTTAATCTGGTTTTGGTTTTGTTTGTTTTTTTTTTCCTAATATCAATAAATTGACCAAGTTCTTCAATTAGCAAATAAAATAAACAGATTCAGAGAATTCATAGGTAAATATATGGGAAGAAAAGCTGTACAAAAAAAAAAACCCTGGAGATTCAGTGGCAAGGTAGAGGGAAAGGAACGAGTAAGTCAATATCTCTCAGGTACTTTTGTACAGCCTGATTTTTCCCATTGGACATTGAATGCAATGCAAACAGAAAAAAAATTTTAAGACTTTAATAACATAAGTAGATTGGAATAAAAAGGAAGGTGGGAGAGACAGACTCACATATGAGATGGATGCATGAAGCAAGAGAGACAATATAAATATGAACTTTTGGAGGATGGGAGCAACTGAAGGACAGACAAAGAGCACAAATATCAAAAAAAAAAAACATAAACAATTAACTAAAGCAGCCAACAAGGCAGAGACTACTGAAACTGATGAAAGCAGAGTCTTTAACTGCTGATTGACCAGTGCTTGATTGCCAGGCCAGAAGATGGTTGCAGGCAATCAGGGCACACCTCATATGCTTCAGGTGTGGACAATATGGGTTCTCCCTGAATAACACAAAAGGCCAGAAGATGGCTAAACAACTGACTAGCAAGGAAATGAACGTATCTCTATTGAAGTCAGATAAAACTGGAGGGGAAATGTGGCATTAATTTTAAGCATATGGCATAAATGATAAGCCACTGGAACAAACTGTTGAGAGAGGAGGTGGACTCACCATCTCTTGATACTGTCAAAAAGCTTGTTTATCTTTCTGGAAAATAAATGTTTTATACAAGCACATGTTACTGAACTCAAAACAGAAGCAGCTCCAGAAAATCTAAAGTTTGTGGAAATCTGTGTCATCAGAAGAGTTGTACTAATGGTCTCTCTATCCCATAAGTCCATAAAGCTTTCCCAGGAGTACCTTTGCAGTGGTAAAGTGGTTTCAAATGGCATATGAAAAATAAACCATTGATATCAATACCCAGAGTGATGTAAACCAGACCATATTAGTTAAAACTTCTATGTATGTTTGTGTGTACATGTTTAAATAAAGGTTAAATAAAAAATGAAACATGTATTTGAGATTCTTTGTAAATGTAAAAAAGAACCCTGTGCAGTGCTGTTGTGATCTTTGCAGCAAAATGACTGTGATACTGTCAATTAGGAGGTGATACTGTAAATTATGAAGTGAAAGATTCAAATGAGGTAGTGTAATTAATATTATCTGGATAATAGTGCCACATATTCCTGCTTCCATTAGGATTTAACTTCTGCTAGTTTGTATTCTTTGCTAATTAAAATCAAATAGCCACAGATGGAAGCTACTTTATACACTTGACCTGTGTTACACTAGTTGAAATGAAGACTAACCCACTGCAGCTACAGAGCTGAAATCTGTTTTCCCTTTGTCACTGAATGCTACAGCTTCTGTAACAGCCCATGACAGTAAACAGGCTCTTCTCCCCAGTCACTAAATTTTATGAAAGGTGTAGTTCTAGGAAGCCAAAACAGGAGACAAAAGCCAAGACAAAAACAAAGTTATACCCATTCTTATTTTACTCAACACTGTTCAAAACCTGCACAGTCTCAGCAGGCAGGAGTGATGTTATCAAAACCAGGCATCTACCTTAGAAATCCTTCTATCTGAGCTTATTCCACCTCCATGTAGAGGCAGCAGAAAGAAATAAACACTTGTAGTATGTGTTTCTTCCTGTTTTATAGAATCATATAATGGTTTGGGTTGGAATGAACCTGAGAAATCATCCACTACCAACCCCCTTGCCATGGGCAGGGACATCTTCCACTAGACCAGCTTGCTCAAAGCCCCATCTGACCTGATCTTGAACACTTCCAGGGATGGAGCATCCATAACTTCCCTGGGCAACCTGTCCCAGTGTCTCACCACACTCACAATGAAGAACTTCTTCCACATCTCATCTAAGTCTGTCCTCTTCCAGTTTGAAACCATTATCCCTCATCCTGTCACACAAGCTCTTGTAGGCTCCCTTCAGATACTGGAATGCCAGAATAAGATCTCCCCAGGCTGAACAACCCAAGCTTTTTCAGCTTGTCCTCACAGGAGAGGTGTTCCAGACCTCTGATCATCTTCATGGCCCTCCTCTGGACCTGCTCAAACAGGTCCATGTCCTTCTTGTGTTTGGGGCCCCAGAGCTTGACACAGTACTCCAGGTAGGGTTTCAAGAGAGAGGAGTAGAGGGGATGAATCACCTCCCTCGACCTGCTGGTCATGCTTCTTTTGATGGAGCCCAGGATGCAGATGACTTTCTGAGCTGCACCCACACATTGTTGGCTCATGTTGAGCTTTTCATCAACCACCATCCCCAAGTCTTTCTCCTCAGGACAAGTCTCAATCCATACTTCATCCAGGCTGTATTTGTGCTTGGGATTGCCCCAACCCAGGTGCAGGACCTTCCACTTGGCCTTGTTGAACTTTTTGAGGTTTGCATGGGCATCCCTTCTCTTCAGTATGTCAACTGCACCACACAGTTTGGTGTCAACCACAAACTTGCTGAGGGTGCACTCAGTCACACTGGCCATGTCACTGACAAAGATGTTAAGCAGTGTCATTCCCAGTACCCATCCCCAAGGAACACCACTTGTCATTGGTTTCCAGTTGGACATCAAGCCATTGACCACAACACACTGAGTGTGAAAATCCAGCCAACTCTTATCCACCAAGCAGTGCATCCATCAAACCTGTGTCTCTCCAATATAGAGACAAGGATGTCATGCTGAACAGCGTTGAATGCTTTTGTCAAGCCTAGGTAGCTGACATCAGTTGCTCTTCCCTTATCCACCAATGCTGTGAGTCCATAAAGGCCACCAAATTCACCAGGCATGATTTGCCCTTTGTGAAGCTATGTTGGTTGCCACCAATCACCTCCTCATTTTCCATGTAACTTAGCAGAGCCTTCAGGATTATCTGCCTCACAATCTTGTCAGGCACAAAGGTGAGACTGACTGGCCTGTGGTTGCCCATGTCTTCCTTTTTTCCCTTTTTGAAAATGGAGACTGTTACTCTCTTTTCAGTCAGTGGGAGCTTCACTGGACTGCAACAGCTTTTCAAATATGATGGAAAGTTGTTTAATAACATCATCTGTTAGTTCCCTCAGGCTCCATGGATGCATCTCATCAGGTCCCAGGGACTTGTGCGCCTTCAGATTCCTTAGATATCTCAAGCCTGATCTCACAGTGGGCAGATCTTCCTTCTCCCAATCTCTGCCTTTGCCTTCTGCAGCTTGGGCAGTGTGGCCAGAGCCCTTGCTGCTAAAGACTGAGGCAAAAAAATCACTGGAGTGTCTCAGCCTTCTCCAGATCCCTCATGACCAGGTCTCCTGTTTCCTTCCTTAGCCTTCCTTTTATCACAGCCTGTGGAAGTTTTTTGTGTTACCCTTAATGTCCCTGACCAGATTTAACTCCACCCGGTCTTTGGCTTTCCTAACCTCATCCCTAGCTACTCAGACAAGATGTTTGTATTCCTCCCAGGCTACCTGTCCTTGCTTTTATACTTTGTCAACTTTCTTTTTGCACCTAAGTGCATCCAGGAGCTCCTTGTCTGTCCATGAAGGCCTCCTGGCATTACTGTCTCCTTTCCTCTTTGATGGGATGCGTTGCTCCTGTGCTTGGAGGAGGTGGTCCTTGAATATTGACCAGCTTTCTTATAGTCATTTACTAAAATAAGGCTGATAAAAATACCTGTTTCATCTAGAGGAAATCAAGAATGGAAAGTGTAACATGGATTTCTAAAAACAGGAGAGATGAATCCCCCTCTGCCTATCTGTTTCTGGAATAGTAGAGAACTGGAGTATCTTGGAAGTTTTCTAACCCTCGTGTAAGTGGAGAGATACAGCATACAGCTCATTTGTATTAAACCACTGATAAAAAACCTTTAGATTTTCAACTCCAGTGCATAGCTTGACTTTCAGCCTAGATTGCCCTAGAATCTTTCAGCGAGTTGCAGCAGCCTAAGTGAAAGACTATTTTAGATACCTTGGGATATGTGAGACATCTGTGGATGGGTGGAATAGACAAGACAGGGCCTACAGGATACACATTACCTTCCAAGGATAGCCCACTGAGTCCAAAATGGCTATGATTTAAATGTTAACTTCTTGTGCCACTTAATTATAAACAATTTTGCTTTAAGCAACACAAATTAACACCATAATTTCATTTACTGTATAGACCAAGTGGAATTATCAGTAACAAGGTAATAAAGCAGGTTCTCTCAGTATAGGTGGGTGAGGATGTTCCCTCCAGATCATTCTGCCAGAAACATTGTACTTCATCCAAATGTGTGTTCCTGTTCCTCTATCATTGCCTACCTTTACTTCCATAAACATTATCCCATTTCACACAATTTTAAAAAGCTAATTAGATTTTTATAAAAACTAGGGAGTCCCATATGGTTCAAGGGATATGGAAAAACTTCTCAAGGCACATCAATATAGTGTTAAGCCATAGTTTTTCACATATTTCTCATATAAAAAACTTTCTTGTCCTATGTAGAAATTTTTACTTAGACAGAATTGCCTTATGTAACCCGTTCTAATATGTAAATGAATATTTCACATTATACCAGCACTTTATTCTCTTTTATCTTAAAATCTAACATTTACAAATTTATTATATAGAACATTTATTTTATATTAAATTTAATTAATAGGGACTATTCACAGTCATTTGAAATGCACTCCACGTTGATTGAAATAATTAGTGTAGGGCTACTCAATATTTACTTAAGATATGAATCTAGAGGGATTTGATAAAATTAATTAGCAGGAACTAATTACAGTTAGGATATGAGTTAGGGTTTAATAAATATAATTACAGAGTACAAATGATGGATTCTTAATTAATAGATACTAGTTGCCAAACATTGAGGAGAGATTATCATATTTCTGTGCAGGACATGCTAGTCAGCACACCTTCAGTTCCACTGGAAATAGTGACATTTAAAGTACTCAGGGAGGAGGGTTGAGAGTGAGTTAAAAACAGATAAACTAATTTGTTTCAATTTTGCAGTGAAAGTATCAGATCAATTAAGGAAAGTTGCCTTCAAAAAAAGACACATGCCTGCTTGTCGAATATTAGCATATAGCACAGTGGCTATGGGACAGAATTTTAGAGGTATTTAGTCATTTAATAATGATGAAAGGGTCCTGATGGGATTTTGGTATTACCTAGATGTTGCTGAATATTCAGCTTGGCACCTGTTCTCTTCTTTTACATGCCCAGCTCTTTCCAAAAATATAGCCTTCACTTTGGGCCTTTCTATCCTACCTGAAAAATGGCGATATTAATTTTTTCCTACCTTAAAAATGTGTTGTGAGTATAATTTCTTCAAAGACTGTGAATCGATGGAAGAATTGCTCTCTACTTTGAGACAGAAGGCTGGTCATTTTTAAAATTAACTTTCTGCATTTGGATTCTCTATCCAGCTAGGGTTCATTGCACCCTAGGGCTTCTTACAAGATGTCTACATAGCAATGCAAAAATGCAATTGCTGCATCATAGACTGGCATTTGACCTGTGTGCTAACCACACTACAGGAAGGATGAGAGAGGACACATATTCTGTTGCTCCAAATTGTGAAGGGCAGGTTCATAAAAATTACAATTACTAACCAAGTAGTGAGGGAAGAAGTTGATTATTACTTGGATGAGAAGAAAACTGGTCTATGACATCCCTTATTTTCCTTTACCCAGTCCTAAGAAAGTACTTAGAGATTACTCAACAGTTTGGTCTGAATCATAAGTTATTTCATCTCATGAGAAAATAAATTTCACACTTATCCAAGAAGCCATGAAATTATGAAAGGACCAACAAAATCATGTTTATAGCATGAACAACCACACTGTTAAGAATAGATATTTCTGTGTATTGTCCTTTTATGAGTTTGGGGGGGAAAGGGAGGTAAAGATGTGATGTTTCGCCCGGGTACATTTCCACCATTCATCTCACTTGAAAACTCCACAATTTACTCTCAAACCATTAGATAGGACTAGGTGCTCTGAAGAATCCCTTACAACGGAAACAATGCTGTGATTTTGTGAGCAACCACTACCCAGAATCAAAAAGTGCAGCCACATCTCTTTCTAGGACAGGAAGACTATTTATTACACTTAAGGTAACATTCCTATTTCCCCACAGCGGGCCCCTTCCAGAGCACAAGGTGCTCTAAAAGTATAAAAGATGCTAGCTACTTTCTGATCCCATATATTATAAATTTAGGTGTTAATCTGGAAGTCTTACGATTTAACAGAGTAGATAATTTCTTAACTTCTAGCAAGGCTCTCATCTTCTCATACAAATGTTTGGTTAGAACAAGCCTTGAATAGCATGTTTTAGCCAAAGCAGAAAAATTTCTAGCAGTTTGGTACTAGTTTGCTGCCATCAGATGAATACCCAGCTGGTACAGAGATGCAGAGACACACCTTTGCAGCAGCTCACTGAACCAGGTCTCTGTTTGCCAAGTATCCTGCAGTGAGAGTCACTTGAGAAAAGCATGAGATCAAGCTGAAAGTGGGAAAGTATTGAATCATAACATCACCTGGACATTGCTTACCAGTCAAGTCACTTCATACCTGCAGTTTAAGTTTTATTCAGATATGACTCTATTAGATAGATTTAATTTTCTTCTCCATTCTTTTATTTATCACTGTAAAACATGAGGCTTTAAAATCCACTCATTCCAAAAACATCTTTTTGTCCTGAATACAATAAAAAAACAACCAACCAAACAAGGAACCCTTAATGTTTTAGACTTTCTATAAACATTAACTAGTACTAAGTTTACAAAATTTCTTAGAAATGCTTTAATTCTATTACATCATTTTGTATGCCATTCATAATAGCAATAAGAATGTAAAATAATGTTTTCCATTTATGCCTTAATGAAACACTACTGAGCTCCTTACCAGAGCAAATGACAAAATTCCCACAAAATGCTGATTAGGAAAATGTTGGGATGAAAGCTGGACTTGATGTTCCTAGAAGTCCTTTCCAACCACAGTGATTCTACGGAAGGCCAGATTACGGCAGACTTTAGTGAGCAAAAGAAAGAGAGGTAATGACCAAAGATATTTTCCTCTTTCCAAACCACATCTCTCTCAGATTGAGAAATGACATGGCCTCTAATTCCCTTTGGTCTTCCCGTAGAAGTCTGTGTAGGCTGAGGGTGGGAAACCACTCCTCCAGCAACAGTGGGAAGTCTGGTAACCAGCAGTGCCTTGGCCACCACGTTCCAATTTAAACATCAGATATTACCTCTTTCTGAGTTACAGTATAGACTGCATTAGCCAGTAAAAGTTTCCTTTATGCATAAAGCTTCACCCTTTAATAGGTAGATGGTTATCTCTCCTGAAGGGCAAGATAATAGCTTCACAGGATCTAGCTTTCTAAGAGCACAGGAATACAAAGGGGTGTATTCATTACTGACAGCAATGGGAACAGATGGGGAGAAGGGCAGGGTTAATGAGTAAACAGAAAGGAACAAGTTGTTAACAGGGACATAGTCCAAGTTTATAGACTGATTCCCACATTTTTCTCTCAATAAAAATAACAGTTTAAATGTGAGATGCATGCATACACAAAGGAAATAAAACACCCAGCATCTAAAATGAATACAGAGCAGAACATATCATTTATGACTTTTTTTTCTTCGTCCCCTTAAATGCACTGTCACAGTGGCAAGGGAGACAGAGCAAGGCTTCATATGTTTGTGCTGAAAGGAATTTTAAATACATAAAGACAGGCTGGGAATAGCTGCCAAACTGTGACTGTAAACTGCAGCTCTTCTTTTGCACGCTTTCTCTTCTACAGCCTACCTGGAAGGCAACAGTAATAGACTGGTGCATTTTCTACCTTGCTCCTTCATGCTTAAGCAGTGCTGACAGACACATCACTGCAAGTTTGTCTCTTTATCCAACAGCAGTACACACCTTAAAGGAGACCTCTCAAGTCTGAAGAGTGAAAGAGCATCTTCCACCCACTCGTCTACTTTCTCCTGTCATTATCACGCCACAGTTTATCACTTTTCAGAGTTGCATCTCTTCCTCACAAACTGATCTCACACAGAAGTGTAGAGCAAAAAGATATCGGCACTGTAGGGCAAACCTGTCAAATATTACACTGTCCCTCTTTGGGGGTGAAATCTTGTCAATGTGCATACAGTGCTCCTCTCTACGGATCGTATGCATCCGCTTGTGCAAAACTCACACTGCGTTCAAGCTAAATGCTGAAATATGCAGCTGAAAACAAGGTCAGACACAAATCCAGGCAAAGAAAACCATGCATGAACCAATGATTTAAAAAAAAAAAAAAAAAAAAAAGTCTTAGGGGTAAGTCTAGGCCCATTTTGTCCTTTTCATTCACCTACAAACTTATTTATAACTTGTCCTGGTTCCGTGTAAAAAGGGGTTCAGGGCAGGACCCACACGGAACAGAACTATGTACTCGCCTCTCCCCCCCTGAGAGAGAGAGAGAGACACTTTGGGAAAAAAATGAAGTATATTGTTCAACAAGGAACAGAAAATGAAAAAGGGAGGTAAGGAAAATAATATATACAAAGATTAGAGGAAAAAAGACAAAAAATAAAATACACAAAACCCTCAGAAATGGTTCCAGGGTCCCACGGAGTGAAAGGACAACTTCCCTCTCCAAGCTCCAAGGCATGAGTGAGATTAGAACCCACTTCTTTCCTCTTATCAGAGTGTGTGTGGGAAGGGGAGGGAATACAATGGTTCACCCCCACCCGGGGTCCTTCCAGTTGCTGGAAGGTCACGCCCCCATTCCAAGCCTCAAACCACAACATAACTACTAGCTAATCTTAGGTCATCAATATGAATGATTCACAGTGATACCCTCATATACCTTTTTGGAAAAATAGTAGAGGTTGCAGCTGTTCAAGGAGATTTAAATTGATGTTAATGCTGTTTGATTTTTATTTACAAAAGACACAACATTACCTGTCACGTTTGTTTGCTAAGCTAGTTAGGTAAAAAAAGAATGAATGCACAGAAGTTTCTGAAAGGAATGGCTGCTTTATCTAATTTCCTGTCTTTTCTGATCATATCTCCATTTCTATTAACACTCTTCTTGGCCCGTGTTTCTAAGCCCACAAGAGAATTTGCATTCATTACTTCCCACAATCCTCTCCATATATTTTCCAAATATATTTTCCACAAACTCACACTGATCAGCAGTCGCCAGAAATATTATATCTACTGTTGATGAAGATGTCACATCCTCCTGTCTATACCACTGTCACTTCTTTACAAGTACACTGCTAAACTGGCCATATCCTCATGGAGATTAAGAGCTTAGCAGGAAAGGACTTTTCACCTAGAAAATAACAATGGTCAGAGTTACAGTCAATAGTCTGTCCCAGAGCTGGCAGTACAGCAGACTAGGATGCTTAGGGTGTGCCAGTCCTTACAGCTAAGAAAATGATGTGACAAGATGGAGCTCTGTTTCCCAGTCCTTAACGACTGGCCACCTGCTGCTATCTGGACCAATTAAATCATAGAATCATAGAATCATTTAGGTTGGAAGGGCCCTCCAAGATCATCAAGTCCAACCACCGAGCCACCAGGGCTCCAAAGTCCTCTGCTAAAACAGATCAGAATCTGTCAGGGTTGGAAGGGACCACAAGGATCCCCCAGTTCCAACCCCTCTGCCATGAGCAGGGACACCTCCCACTAGACCAGGCTGCCCAGAGCCTCCTCTAGTCTGGCCTTAAAGACCCCCAGGGATGGGGCCTCAACCACCACCCTGGGCAACCCATGCCAGGGTCTCACCACTCTCATGGGGAAGAACTTCTTCCTCGTATCAGCCTAGAGCAAATCTGGAATTCTTCTACATGGAAAGGCAGAAAAATATATGATAGTTGTTCTCCTCCTCTAACTTAGAATTTTCTTTCACTTTACTTAGAAGTAGAAATGTGTCCTGAGGAAAACTGGCTTCTGGCTGTCTTTTGTCTGGATCCTGGCTTCTTGGTGGATACAGCTGGTACTGGATATTGTCAAACAGAGTTTGCTGAATGATTCCCCTCTGTGCAGGTATTTTTATGTTTTAGTTCCATCATTCAACAGGTAGATACATTCCCACCAGCAGGACACAGGTTAGTCTGAAAATACTGTAATGAGGCCATCTCAAAAGGAAGGTTATTCTAAGGACTCACCTTATTAATCTGAATGTGCACCTTGACTCATCTCTCTCCATGACACAGGATTAATCCTAGAGGTATCTAGTACCACTCCTGTTACCTTTCAGTTTTTAGGGAAGCATTTTCATTTTAAAGAGATTATGAAAAATTAGACAGCTATAAGGCAAATATGCTTTGAGGTAGATGTTACACTTTTTTTTTTATTTGGACTGAAAGGTCATATTTCTGGCAGAAAGGTCAAGAAAGAAAAAAAAATCCACTTGGATGGTGTGAGAGCAGCAAACCCCTTGGCTTTTGCACATTGACAGAAACTCCTCTACTTTTCAGGTAACTAAACCTGCACCCTTCCTAAAACTGTTCTTCTTAAGTTTTGACTTCTTATCTTGCGGGTAACAGATCATTGTCACTTATGAAAATACCTTTTTTTTACCCTCTGTCCCTAAGGCAGGCTAGAAAATGCAACTCATCACTCTAGCCATAAACTGTCCCTTCCCTTAGGGAAAAATTTCTGGGCTTAAATACATTCAAAAACATTGGGATGGCTTTCTCAGCCTCTGTTAGCAGCTCTCTGAAAACTAAGTACTTTTTACAACAATAATATAAAGCAAAACCATTCCTATTTGTTAATTTTTCAGGTTCTCGTCTGAGAAGTCCTGCTCTTAAGAGGGGTTGTATCTGCATGCAGTTCCTTGGCTTCATAGGGAAGGTCTTTGTTAAAAGTCTCTATGTTTGTCAGTTGGGAAGCAAAATGTATGACATATACTATGATTAAGTATAGAAATTCCTCAGCTGGACCACTGAAGTCAGCCACAGTAAGTACTCTTTTGTGTTCCCCAGGACAGAGCCGGCAACAAGATGTGTCATGAGATCCTCAAAATTTATATGTAATATTAATAGCATTTTTTTTTTTTAAACATAATTACTCCATTCCTATAGAAACCAGCAATGTAGAATCTCAGATTCCTTTCTGTTGTGTGTGTCTGTGTATTTCAGTTTCGATTTTCTGGCTACAGAAACTTGCAAGTGTGGTACAGATGTGCAGTGAAGATGCTGGACCAGAAGATAGCAATAAGATGCTTGATTCTACAACGTGATTCCAGGGTTCCTGACTCTCATTTCTCAAATACTGAGACTGCCACTATTGGAACTTTTCTTATATTTGAATACTGGGTTTGTTGTCAACACAGTGCTTTAGGTAGTCTTCTGGTGAAGGGTAATACATAAATTATTAGTCTTGAACACATCCTGAAGCTCTTTACTCAAAGGGCTCCTGGGTCTAGTGTTCGGGGAAAATCTAAAACTATGAGAATTGTTGCTTACCCTGTCAGTTAAAACCTCCAGGCAAACATAATAGATAAAAACCGAAACAGTTAAATGAAGCAGCAAGGCAACATATGCACCAAGTATTCCTTAGTCTTCATTTTTTCAGTTATCTTCATTATCACTCTCATACTATGACAGAACTGCAAAGAACTGAGAAAATGAAATCTCAGATTTCATCAACTCCCCAGAAGGACTGGTATATTTTTCATTTCTCATTTCTACTGAATTGTGAGCAGCAATACCAGCCTATAAGCAATAAAATCTACAGTGAGATTCTCATCATCATCCTAAATTCAGGTGTCCTGTGCACAACAAGCTTGATTCTACTGCCTCAACACAGACATGCACTGCCTTATTCAAATCACCTATTTTGTCAAAGAGACCCACAAATTGGCCTGTAGATTTGACAAAGGACCTGCTGGAGGAGATGTGCATCCTTTTGAAGCAGCAGTCAGCTGCCACAGGATACAGTAGTACATCTCGAGTGTTACTAGACACCTATGTTTAGGAAACTGATTCAAAATCATTGTATAAGCTCCCATTATCATTAATGGAGATGTAATCAATGCAATCTATAAAGACCAGAGAGCTGGAGAGACTCTATGATCTGTATTGACTAAGTCTTCATTGATTGGAACAGGATCATAGACACCTAGTGTAACAGTAGACATCTATGCTAGATAACTAAATTTACATTTCTTAATCTTAAACTGAACCAAGTACCATAACATCTTCATTTAGAGACTAGGAACAGAAATAAATACTTCCTGAAAGTTAGGGGCAATTTCAAATTGTCATAAATGAGAAAAGGTCACTATACACTGATTAAATGTAATTAGAATTTTAACAGAATTTAATAAAAGTAGGGAACAACATAGGAATAGTCTCACTCGGTCAAGTCCAAGGTCCACACAGCCCAATATCCCATTTCCCACTGTGGCCATGAGCAGATACCAAGGGAAATGTAAGAACAGGTTAAACTTGGTTTCACCAGGATGCTCAGTATTGTTACTATCACAGCTCCTTTCTAAATATGCATGGTTAAGAGCAATATAACTACAAGTCATAGGTATGGACTCATATCACTTCTCAATCATATTTTAAGCTCCCAGAATTTGAAGAGGAGTCCTACCTCCCATTTGAATCTCATTAGAGAGTTTCCAAATTGCAGATGTTTTTACAGGAGCTGATAATTTTGAGCCTTTTGCCTGGACAATTTACATGAAAAGAGAATATTATGATTCACCAAAGCATGGATTACAAAATCCACCCCCAGATATCCTTGATTTGATTAGCAAAAAAAAATAATTATGGTTATGGAAGAAACCTGCAAATGACATCCCAGAATCACGCTAATCTGCAAAATCAATCTTCCATTTTGAAATGTGTTCTTACCCTCCTTCCCCCCCTCCTTCCTTTATGTTGAAAACTTTCAGAAAACAGTCTTGTCACATATTGACAGTGACGAGACAGGAAGCTGACCTATTCAACTCAATGAGCTGAGGACTTCAGAGTCCATCTCCAATCATTGAAGCCTGATCGGTTTATGGCAGGGATTGTATGTCTGTGCCAGTGGCAGCAGGCTACTGGAACTGATGAGTAAAAAAGACCTTCCTGATGTGTGACCTTGCTGCAGTGAGACACGTTTACACACAGGGCCTTTTTTTCCTTATTATTCGCTTGTTTGTTTTTAATACTCCTTTTTTGAACAGAAAAATACAGAGGAAACACAATGTCCTGCTTTACCAAACATACAAAGAAGCAAAATTCAAACACAAGTGAGACAAACTGGCTGTTATTTAAGAATTCTACACCTATTCCCATAAAGCAACATGCTTATGGCATTGCAGCAACAGGGCATAGAGTGACCCACGTGCATATTACTGAATTGTCCCAGCCTAGTGTGGTCTTAACTGGTGATGTAGCACGAGACCAGCTGTAATCTTCCATGAGAATCCTGGGCTCTTGTTACCAGGTATTTTTCCCTCCAAGACTGAACAGCAGTGCTATTGCAAACTCTATCACTAACCCAACCATCTCTATAGAAGTGGCAGTTAGGGCACTACCATATGGATGTAGGCATGTGCATATATTGGTTTTCTTCTTATTTATATTCTTGTCTCTTTCTGTTAGAAAATGAATGCAAATGAAACAGCAACCAGGGAATGTTAATGTGGACACTGAAACATTAACTTCTGTGAAATATTTTTGTGATTTTAATTGTAAAGACTTAAATAACATTGAAAAAGCTTTATTCTGTATTGATTCCATTGCTATGCTAAACTCTTCATCATGTGAATTTGTGAATGCTCACAAGAATCAATCATAATTATGCATGGCCCAGTACAGTTGAAATCAAAACAATGGATCGATTCATGCTGTAAAGTGCATTACATCTAGCAATCTCTGTGAAGCAATCAACCAAAAATTAGATCTGTATATTAGCATTTTAGTTATTAAAGTATTAAGCAGTGGTAAGCAATCCCCCAGAGGTCCTCTTCACATAGGTTCACATCAGCATAAGATTTACTGATTTCAGGCTAAAACTCCAAGGAACTATAATCAAAACCACAAGGCCAGACTGCCTTTTCATCAAAACCTTTTTTTTTTTTTTAAAGCAAATACATTTTATTCTACTAAATCATCTTCCTGAAAATCTTCATTTTCATTTCACACAAATGGAATAAAAGTCAGACAAATTTTGTAAATGGAATGGTATGGAATGATTCTACCTTATCTGAACCACGAATATATGATTTTGAAGTAAGGGGAACAAACTGCTATCAACAATTACATGGATGGTTTAAATACCTGCTTTTTTTTTATTTATTTGTTTTGCTTTAATTTTTTTTAAACCAGTTTTTTTAAACCAAAATTTTTGCTTTAATTGTTTTTTTAAACAATTTAAGAAATTGTGAATCAATGTCTATTGCCAAACTAATGTTAACCTTCCAATTTACCTGAACTCTATTAGCAATAGCAAAAACCACGTGCAGATTGGGTACCTCTACTGCAGTACTTACTAAATTACGATTTCTCAAAGACTCTGATATGATTCCTAGTGCTAAGTCCTAACACAGCAAAAGCTGGCAAATGGTAGGCAACGTGGAGTATCTGTGATCAGCTGCTGAGTTAACCATGTGCCTGATACGAAGCTATTACCAGAAGAAAACAATCAGTGCTGCAGACAAACTAAGGAAGAAAATGGGGAAAGATTAAGCTCTCCAATTTTATTGCATCCTGGAGATGGACCCAGGTGCAGAGCCTACTGACTCTTCACCAATAATTGAACAATTCAAAAACACACATTATGTACAATTCTGCTCAATTCCTGTGCCCATCAGATGGAATCAGGCATGCTTAGAGGAATGGTTATCCCATTCCAGTGAGCTATTGATTTCTCCCATACTGTTGTGTAGACTATTTATATCGAGTCACTCTTCTTTCATATTTCACAACAGCTTTTCAGATGCTTCAATATCTTGGCTTCATGTAGTTTTGAGTTACCTTTGTAACAATGGAAAACGTGGAAAATTTTTTAAATGTGTGGAAAATGTAAAATGTGGGGAAAAGACATCAGTACAAGTATCTTCCATGTTCATTCAAGGTGTTGGTATTCCTGATCAGACTCCACAGCAGATCGAGATCACTTCTCTCACACTGGCCTTTGAACCATGAAAAACACACACTACCCTTAAGACAAACACTTCTCCGAGGTGTCCAAGAGAAGAATCTTAAAAATGCTCCTTTTTAAAACAAGAAGATGAGATGGTTAGGAAAAGTGTGAATCCGTGTGAAAATCTCTTTCTTTTCTCTCTCTTCCTCTTAATTGACCATAGATAAAGCAACATTTTCCTTTTTTCCTCATGAAAAGCACCTGACTCTCCACTCCAGAGTTCATAGTCCTGCACCACTGGACAAGGACAGAAACACAGATTGAAATGTCTTTCTCCACAAAATCCCTTTCTTTTCCACAGGACTCCTCAAGTCCTTCCCGAGGAGATAATTTCGAGAAGGGAAATAAGTTTAATTTAGCCACTCAGCTTTTTCTCTCCTTGTTTCTCTGATGAGATGTTCAATCCACTCCATTTTGTTGTCATATTTGTGACACAGAGACCTGTCTCTGAGCAATGAGTTGAAAGAAAATATCTCATTTCTCATAAGCTACTAAGCACTCATCACATGGTAATGCTTTCCAGTCACTATGGGTGCAATGGCTGTAAGCTTTCATCTATAAATTCTTTTTTAGTTGCTCATTTCTGTCAAGCTGGTCTAATCTACTTACACCTGGCACATTAATTCTTATCTTTTCCCTGCAACATTGTAATTATATGTTATTTCCAGCAATAATTAATTCCCTCTCAGGCGGGCTTTTTATAGCTTATAAGTCAAAGTGGGCTGCACCATACTAAATAATTAATTCAGACTGTGTTTTATGTCATGACATACGCACAGCCCCCAGGTGTAGTTGTTACAGAATTCTTTTGAGAAGAAAGTCTTTGGCTTCCAGGGGTTGTACAGACCAGAAAGCACCAATTATAATGGTTATTTCTCTCAGTCCAACAGTAGGTGTGTTCTTTACACCAACAATCTATTTATGGCAGTTACTTCCAGAAGCTCTTGCTACAGTATTAACCTGCAAGAACATGCAGCTGCAGACCATATGAATGACTCCAGACAGTATGTAAGTCCTTCAGAGAAGCCTGCAACAGTTCACATACCTGCCTACAGTTGTCTGTGTTTCTTTGGTTTTTTAATTGTACACAAAAGGGACATTCACATGACAAAAAGAAAAAAAATGTGATATGAAATGATAGCTCTGAGGTATCAGCAAGCTGTGTCCATAGAAAAGTCAATCAATCATTAAGCAGAATTTGATGGCTAGGTATGGTATCTTACCTAAAGCAAATGCAATCTCAAATACCTCACCACTCCAGATATACAGAGAATAAAACTAGGGGCGGGGGGGTGAGGGGGATGGAAGAAAAAGGAAAAGAAAAAAAAAACAAAGACTTACTTTAAAACTAGTCTGGAAGACAGATTAGGTAACAGAAGCCTGGAAGTCACAGTATGCCTAAAAGGAAATGCTAGAATGCAGTGAGATAATGTTTGAAAGATGGAAGAACTCTATTAATAGGAAAAGTATAATTACCATTCATAGGCTATAAAGAATGCAAATACATTTAAAAGCAGAATTATAACACACACCTCCTTATCACGGAAAGGACAGCAACTGCACAAGGAAGAGGCAGATCAGAGACTAACATTGTATAGAAAACAGACACGGTAGTGATTTAAATTGCTTATGTATAATGGAGCATTAGAAGAGAACATGTTTAAGGAATGTGATTTCCTGATATCTTAAAGCAATATCTCCTAATTTTGCTTTGTTTTTATATTCTCTCAGCTGCTGGTGTGAGCAGTGGCAGTAGTAATACCAGGTTCTAGTTTCCCTTTTGTCCATCCAATGCCTTTCAGCTCTTTCAGGAGTGGTCTCACTCCAGCTACAGTACTTTTCTAGTAGCACCACATATACTATCATCATAGGATCATCCAAGGAGTCAGGCTAAGTGAAGTACTGTAAAGTTGTTCCTTTGGGATCATGTGGTCAGTAAGAAAGAGGAACTCAGAACATACTATTCAGTTTTAATGACAGGAAAACAATCCTACCATATGCCATGATATAAATAGCAAGAGGTTAAAAAACATATATCCTACTAAGAGATCTAAATATCATAGGCAAACCAAAGTCTTGAATCAAGCTGACTGTAATCCCCTTTTCTTTTAGGTAATGTTTTCTAGTGTTGTTCTGTCTTATTTTCTGATTTTAGTTGTACTGGATTGGACAGATCAAAAAGAACCTATGATAGTGATAGAACTATAAGACTAAGTCTTCTTTGAGGGATAATTGCATTGACATAATATCCTCCTTTCTTATTGTATGAAAAAAATACTGTTATGAAGCTGAATTAATAATAGGCGTGTGTGTTTCTCACAAAGACAAACAAAATAGTGTAAGGCCCTTTATTCAGCAGTGACTGCAACGAGCTCTGTATGTGTTACCTATCTTCTAAGTGTGTGGAGATTCAAATTCAGGGTTTTCTTTCCATCTCTTTTGCAGATGGAAGAAGTTCATGTAAAGTACATCCCAAATGTGTGTTCTTCAGATAACAACTGTGAGGCAGGGCTCGTACCTCAAACATGAACAACATATTTGAGAAGAGACTTGTGTTTACAATGCTATTCCTTTATTTCAAAAGGCAGGTTGAAAGTGAACTTTATCTTCTGGCATAGTCCAGGACTACTGGACCGCTGGATTACAATACAACAGCTGCTGTCCCCACAAGTTAATGCAGAGAGGAAAAGAGGATAAGATTATCTCAGCCTGTTTGAAAGGACCTGCAACAGATTTGAATCTCATTAAGGGAGGAAAACGCCAGCCAATGGAAGGGAACTACATGGAGACCAAGATATATTCTTCATTAATGAGACAAGGGCAGAAATGCTTCATGAGTGCAATCAATCATAATGGCAGGCTGTCTATATACACCTTCCCAGGGAAAATGCCTTGAGTTCTCAGACTTCATAAGGAAGTGTCATGTCCCAAAGTTATCCAGGCGAGGTATTCCTTCACAGTTTTTTTGCATGATAAAGTTTCAGCCATCAGATATCTCTGAGCACGACAAGCAGGTCAAGAGACTGACAATTAATAGTCACCTTCAGCAATATGGCTGCAAGGAGGCCCAGAGCAGTCTTGCAGCTCCACAATATGAAAAGTGCTGGCAATATTTCTTTTACTTTAAACCTGCAGTAGATGGGTGAGGGCTAAGCAGTAGGAAAATATCAATCATTTCTGCAGCATACTGGCAATGAAAAGTTCATGACACGCTTTTTTTCTGCTGTGGCTTTCATACAGAGACTGGAGGACAGCAAGAGCTTTGCATTTGTGTCATCTCGGGAATAATACTGGATATTTTGGTCCTAAATGTATTGGATTATTTTTATTGCCAGCTGAGTTAAAATGTAAAGGGTTATGTCTGGTCAAAAAGGAGGAAAGCCTTTGGACATAAAGAATAAACCACTTACTATCCTCCTTCTAAATGATAGAATCCTTAAGAAGTGGCAAAAAGCCAAAACTATGTCAACTTCTCTAAATATGAAAATTTCCTGACAGCTCCATTATGCATAATTCTTTATATCCCATGAGGGTCCTTGTGCTCATAAAGAACACACTTGCTGTCTCCTTTCCCTCATAGGAGTGAGGTAAGTGCAGTTTCTTAAAGAGACTGAATAGGAGCAGGCTTAAATTCCTTGCATTTTGCAAACTGTCTCACAAGGTCATTTGTTCTGTTATCGTTGTTCGTTAGTTGTGTTATTTATACTATGGCATCTGGCCACTTTACAAGCATTAAAATAAAATATCTGCCCATAAGGTAGCTCTAATTGTCATCTTCCTATTAACCACCTCTACTTATCATACATGAAGAAGAGAGCTGCAGCATTTTAGCTTGGCCCAGCTGATCTAAGGGGACAGGGCAAGACTCGTCTCAGTTTATGAACAGCAATAAACCTCTGCTGTAGCCAACATCCAGAAGTGAAAATACCATTACATCAGTCCAAAATTTAAAGCTGAGGATTTGAGCAAATATCAGAGTATCTTTTATTAATTTGACTATGATGATGACTACAGACAGCCCTTTGAGGCACAGATATACATGGCTTGAACTTAGAGGAGAATCGGTCTGAGTAGATACTGCTTACAATGGCATTAAGGAAACTTGGAGGTCCAGGATACCACTAATTAAAAGTTACAGGAAATTTTTATGAATTATTAGGTACTCGAGTAGTCTTAAAAACTCCTAATCAGTTCTTTGAAATTTAGAAAATGGTAAATTTGTTTGAAATAAAATATCCACCTTATGCGATATATGAAGGAGAAAGAATAAAAACCTGTAAAAAAAAGTAAAGAACATGCTGATGTAACTAAAGATGCTCTTATAATGCACATATAGGTTGGTCAAAAGGAGGTTTATCTAGAGATGATAACACAAGCATTTGCTACTTCCCAAGGGCTCAGCTCTAAATCTCACAGAGTTTTTTTCTGCCTTAGGTCATATGAACTCACATGGAATACTGTGTTCAGCTCTGGGGTCCTCGACATAATAAAGACATGCACCTGTTAAGAGTGAGTCCAGAGGGCCACAAAGATCATCAGAGGGCTGAACATCTCTCCTATGAAGACAGGGTGAGAATGTTGCGGTTGTTTAGCCTGGAGAGGAGAAGGCTCTGAGGGAGGACACCTTTTAGCAGCCTTCCAGAACTTAAACAGAACCTACAAGAAAGTTGTAGAGGGACGTTTTACAAGGGCGTGTAGTGATAGGACAAAGGGTATTGGCTTTACACTGAAAGAAGATAGATTTAGATTAGATATGAGGAAAGGATTGTTCACTCTGAGTGTACTGAGGCACTGGAACAGGTTACCCAGGGAAGTTTTGGATGCTCCATCGCTGGAGGTGTTCAAGACCATGTTGGATGTGGTGTTGAGCAACCTGGTCTAGTGGAAGGTGTCCCTGCCCATGGCAGGGATGTTGGTACTAGGTGATCTTTAAGTTTCCTTCCAACCCAAACCATTCTATGATTGTACGTTTCTGTGATATCAGCTTTTGGTTTTTACATATTTAGATGCAAAACTAACCTTGTTTGACACACGTATTCAAGTCTTGCCTTCTGATTTAAAAATAAAGTAGAGAAATTTCACCTGCACCTTTAAAACTGTGGCATGGAAATGAAATGCAATTTCCTTAAATGTCAAGATTTCCAAATTTGATTGGAAATACATTGCACATACATTTCATTTCTGTCTTATCACAACTCTCTGATTTGTTAGTGATAAAGACTAGGAGAGCTGAAGGTCAAAAAAAATATAATAATTTCCTGTTATTTTGCTGTCTCTGAAGCAGAAAGAACTATGAAACAGTAAAGAGTGCAGAATTCTCCCCTTTTTAAGTAGTGCTTGACTTGGTCCTTGTGTAGTGTCATGGATACCCCTTTCTAAAATGAAATTCTTTTAGTTTTGCCAATACAAGTAAAAATAAGCCTACATAAGAAAGAACGGGAAAGAGCAAAAATCATACAGACATGGTCAGCATTATTCATCTGACTAAATACAAAAGCCTATACTGCAGATATTTACGTCAGTGGTGCCAGTGAATGTGCTTCTTTCATATCTGATGGAGAGAGATTGCCACATTTAGAGCTCAGTTAATTTCATCCTAATGTAGGAAAGCAGATGAAGTGAAAAAAAAGCTCTGGCAGTGTCTATTCCTCTCCATCAGCTAAAGAAGGAGTCTAGACAGCCATTTAGTTGTAGATGTATGCTTTGTAGGTATCCAAAGTTAGGCAAGATGAATTCTACCTCAAGTGGATGTCAACCTTTCCTGCATTTTCACTGTGGTAATTAAGAGCTAGAATGCAGACTTTACTCACGATACACCAAATGGTTTGATTTATCTGTCATCATCTGGATTAGTGAGGACTTTCAACATGATTGTTTATGCTTAGCAATTTGTCTCCACTACTTAATTTATATTGTTTCATTCTGCATCCAGGACTGATTTAACAGTTTTTCACATAAGGGAGTAACAGACAATATACTTCTAAATTTTGAGACTATGTGATTGTCTTGAAGACTGATCTTTGAAAATACTAAGATTGTTGACTAAATACTCTTTAAACAAGAAATTGTGTGTACAGCTTTTAAGTAAACATTTCATGGCATCAAAAGTCACTTTCAGCTACAGTGACATAAAACATACCTCTAGAACTATATTGTGTGAACTTCACAAATAAAAGTGAAAACAGTTTAAAGCTTTCCCTTTAAAAGGTAATTGTGACCTCTGCAGTTTATATGAGTATGTGTCCTGGTTTGAGTTAGAACAGAACTAGTTCTGTTCAGTGATTTTACTTTTCAGCTCATTCTCTTCTAACTGTACCATCTGAGGTCAACAGCAGATTTTCTCAGACAGTGTCTGCTTCTAGCAGTGATAAAAAATCATGTTTAGAGTGACCACGAAGTCACTGGGTATGCAGACCAAGGTCACTGCTAAATCTCATGTACCACACTGAGAGGTGCAGAAAGTAAAAGGCCACACCTGCAGGGAGGAGCAGACAGGGCAGGTGACCCTAAACTGACCAACAAGATATTCCATCCCATGTCTGTCATATTCTGTATAAAGCTGAGAGATCACAAGGGTCATGTTCTCTTCTTCAACGGCCAGAAACCACAGAGAACTCCACCCGTTCTGCCTCCAGTCCATGTGTCTGTGTGTT
>NW_008628872.1:70361-93215 GCF_000691845.1 Merops nubicus
CCCCTGCCACTGAGTCCAGTTTGGGACTTTGCCTGGTGCCTGCTCCATAGCATCAGTTGTGATGGTGATCTAATTCCCATCAGGAGGGGTTTGGGTTCAATACTGCTTTTGTAGACATAGCTGTATACATTCCAAGTTATTATTATTATTATTTTAATTAAAGCTGGCTTACCTTTATAATCTATAAGTCTCCTTCCTTTATTCCCCTTCTCTTCCCCTTTGGGCAGAGGGAAGGGTTAACACAGAGTCTCTGTTATAGGTCTGTGGGCAGCCCTGTCCCTAAACCATGACTTTACTTCCAGGAATGGCTGTTGTAAATGGTCCTGCCCTCAAAGCAAGGGCAGGCAGCCAACGTGCAGCAAGAAACATGCTAGAGGAAAGTGACATGGTAAATACAGAGAGCTGCTCTGATCAGATTAGATCGATTTTCTGGTGAAGTTAAAATACTTAACCCTTATGTACTGAATAAAGAGGGAATTGCCCAGCACCCCACAAGCAAGTTCAGCTACAGTCAGTTTTCATAGCTTTACCCATTACTTTAATACTAGAGCCCAATCCCATGTTAATACATTCATTGCAAGGACTTTACCCAAGAAATCTAGGTAGCTCAGGTAGCTTATGTACATCTGTCAAGGCTCTGATCCTAGAGCCCCTGGCAGCGGTGTGGATATTCCCTTACTGAAGTCTGATTTTCATCAGCCCACCAGCCAAAGGAGAAATACAGAGCCCAAAAGGCAGGCGTGCACATGTGATAAAGCTGGGAACAGGAACGTGTTTGGAAATGCTGCCTCAGTTAGAGGTGCCTTTCTTTGAATTGGCAATGCTCCCGCCAGTCAAACAGCATTATATGGTTGATATATCCAGGTGTGACATGCCATTGCAACATGCCATCAGCCCAGGACACGGAGGCTGCTTTCTGAAAATTGTGATTATAATCGCTCAAAACAAAAGGACTTTATGGGGGTTTTTCCTTCTTTTTAAAAGTTTTTAAACCCATTTACCAAGTGTCAGAGCCCATGAAATAGAATGATGTAGGGTGCTCAAGTTAAGATGCTGGAGCAGAAATAGAAGAAAAACCTGGGTAATTTCCCATTACCTGCTAGTATCAAATACTTGAAATCTGGCTGCTCTGCTTGAATCACAATAAAGCCATTTTTTCCCCTGTGAGAAGCAACAGAATCTTAACCAGCTTCATTATTTCCCCTTCTCTGATGCTTTATTTTTGATATTATTAACCAGTGCATTACTGGAATCTGGTATTTCATACCCATGTGCAAGTAAAAGAAATAAATCAGCCAGATTTTCATCATTAGTGTTTAAAAACTATTAATATCTTTAAATGTTGCGTCCTACTGAATATGCTTTTATACTTGTCTTTAGCTGTTTCCTATTATAGTTGCTTTAATAGATGCAAAAATATAGGTATAACAAAACAAGTTATCCCAAGTTAGTTGGTTAACCTTTGCAAAGGCTAAAAATGCCTTCAATGTTCTGATTTCTCACTGCAGTTCTCTAGCCTCTAGAATATCCATTTCCCTTCCAGACCAACTGATCATCTTCCTTTCTCTTAAATTTCTGAAAACACTGAAATGGGTTGAAACATTTACCTCTCTGGTCCTTTTGAAGGCCTTGTCTATGTCAATAAGTAGTTTCAGCCTCTTTTTTGCAGGTACATGAGAGGATACTAGAAAGAGGCACTCTTTCAGGTGTACATGCTGTACAGGTGTCTATACACTTCTTGTCTCTTTTTTAATACCTTTGCTCTCTTAAGAATATGCTGGCAAGAAAGTATTATCTGTCTCTGAGAGCACAATGACTGGATCTCTTTTCATCTTACTCGCTGAAGTCTGCAGACAAGAATTCAAGAGTTTCCAGACTGAAAGGACAGCAAACTAGTCTGAGCATTTTGGGGAGCTAGTTAAGGTACTTTAAGGGACTTAAACTTCCTTACACTTGTAGCTGTAAATACACAAAGGATCGATACCGATGTCTCACCAGCTAGAAAAAAATCCTGAGACACATGACTATAAAAGCAGACTTATAACTGTTTCTTCTTCTTGAATTCCTGCATTCTGCACAGGCTCCCCAGTTTCCTGAGCTGAGATGTACATAGTGGTTATGCTCAACAGGTTTTCCAAATTACCATTCAAAGAGGAAACTGAAGGAAATTCTGGCTGACCAGGGAGACTCCTCTGTGACTTTAAGTACTTCCAGGGTTAGACAGCTGCAGAGTGGTGCAAGACGTTGAATGCAATTCCACTTGACAGGATATTCAGATATGTGCCCAAGTCCTTCGAAGTTAAGCGTTGCATTGCTTAATGCTTCTTTCTTCCTTTCTTTGATGCTGTGTTCTCACAACAATGCATGATGCAAAGTCCAGAAATACTGGTGAAAGGCTTTCCTCATCTGTCAAATAATTCTATGTCATATCATGGTGACCGGGTCCTACAAATACAAAGCCTAGCACTGTGAACACTGCTGTGGGGAAAGTTTACTCCATCCCAGTCAGAGCAAATAGAGTCCTGTGTTGCAGTCCCCAGTGAACAATTGACTTCTTGGATGAGATTAGTTTTATCTATTTTCAAAAGCCTAGAAGTTAGCTAAGTGTCATCACCCTTGACTCCATTTGTTGTCCCTGGATTGAAGCCCCCATAAGATGACTCATGGGAGGGATCATGTCCCCCTGAGTGCTTTCAATGTCAGAAGAGATGTTTTTCTGCAGGATTACAGGACTGAGTATGGGAGACAGGAGAAGAGGACTTTTGGTTTGTGTAGAAATTATTGTGGGAAGGTTTAGGGGCTAGGGAAAGGTGCAAAAAACTATTACAGGACATACAGAAGGACCAAAGGTGGGCAAGTGGGACATCAAGGGGTATCAGCAAAGAACAAGTGTGGGAAAATAGGAGACAAAGCAGTTTGGTTTTCACTGGTCTGACTAGGCCCTGCTCTTGACTGTGAACTTCACAGACTTGAAGGTTCAGTTCAGGTATGAGCAACTGGAGGACACTGCAGTTAGGGAACCAGCTGTTGTGTACACAGAATGTCTGAGGCCAGCCCCTGGAGAGACCCATGTTATCTGTGTCTGTATCCCACCAGCAGACTTCAGCCCTGATCAGATGGAGAAGAAGAGTAGGAAGAGGCACCTCTGCTGCTCATGCACATGTGACTGTTGAGTGTCATGCAAGCAGCAGTATTTGCTCTCTTGCCTCTCTCCGTGGGTGTGTGTGGCTGGCTCTGCTTATCTTTTGTTTATGTGTGTGTATATGTGCATCTCTGCTAACTCAACCTGGGGACACACAACTGCAGCAACCTCACAACTATCAGGCCATGAAGGAGGAATACCCCTGGGGCTTGTGGGTACCTGATGAAGCTACCTGTAAGAGACCCACCTGGGCATCTAGAGCCACTAGAGCTGCTAAAAGATGTATATCCATCCAGATAAGTGGGAAAGCAGAAAGGATACTCTAGGGCATTTCAAATGGCAGCATATGCCCATATAGGCAGAACTGAGACTCAGGTGTTTGAAGAAGAATCTGGATCCCATCCCTAGCATTAGATAAAATAAATCCAAACTCTTGTTGTAGTGAGTATTAGTTGATTTCTGTGTCTTTCAATTCACCTACACTTGCAATATGCTTGCTTGCCTGAAGGAAATGTTCTGATCTCCTTACATGAAAACACAGATCACTGTCATTATTCTTCCCAAAATGACTGCTAACTTTATGCTGTATTTCACACAAGAGTGGCTGTTTTTCAGAAAAGATACTGCTAACCTTCCCTGCACACTGTAGCTATTGGGAATACCTTGGGAAGGCAGTGGTGACAAGATGCTGGCTCAGCACTTAGGACAAGCAAAGCTGTGTACAGCTCATTTGCTTTTACAATGATTTGTTGTGCTACAACAATTTATTCTTTTTAACCTTTTAACTCCTAAATCCTCCCATGAAATGACACTATGTGGAAAAAAGTCATTAAATACAATATCCTTTTAAACAAGTCTGACTTCTGCACTTTCTCCAGGTGTGATCCAGAAAGGGGCACCAACCCCTTCTTCACAAATCTTGGCAGTGAGAACTGTTAATCCTTGCAGTGAACAGCAAGAGACATCACCTGGTTCTCCAGGGGTTTAGAAACCAAAGCTCTCTCCCTTTTTCCTACCTCTTTGCCCCAGCCCCTGCTCTTATCCTTTGGGCTCAGTGTTCAGGCAACTGTAAAACCCAGGTAACACAATAATAAATACAGAGAGAAATGCAGGTGGTTTTCCATACAGGACTGTGAACATATAAAATGATAGTGATTTGGTTAAGCTTTGTTGACTTTGACTAAGGGCAACATTGATTAAAGGGGAGACATCACTTGCTGTCCAGTGGATTGCACTTAATTTTATCCTGTGCAATGATTCTCCTCTTTCTGGGTAGAGTGTGTGCGTTTTTTTCTTACTGTCCAAATGCCAACAGTATCAATTAGATGCTTTTTTCCCTTTTTTTCTTTCCTCAAATCAAAGTAAATAAAAATTTTGTTTGCATTTCTAGCCATGAATATGCTTTTGATCCATTTTTAGACTTCCTCTGAACCCTGCCTTTCTCAGCACTATCCATTAGCAAAGTTTAACATTCTGGAACTTCTAGCCTGACTTGAAAGCTGTATGTTAAATTATGCAGCTGAATTCCATCAGTCAATTTCTCCTTTGCTGTCAACACAGCAGCTACATTTTTTATTGTCTGAACAAGCTCATCCCATATAACAGGCTGCAAAAACATGAGAGGAAAAAAAAAAGGATCACCATAGGACAGTAATTTCTAATCGGGCCTATATTCAAAAGAGAAAGAAATGAGAGGTTTTTTGGGAACAATTTTTTTTCTTTTCCAAAACAAAATGGAAAAAAAAAAATCTCTTTTGCATATCAGATAAACCAGAAATTGTTTTATTTAACTTCTGAGAGACTAGGTTCATTCAGAGCAAAATTCTGCTGTGAATAAAAAATATGCAAAGCTGCCTGTAGCAGTGTAGTACAGGTTATCTGACCTACCAGCTTCATAAAATAAAATCTAATGAAGTCATGGCAGAAAGAAACTACTCTTATACTTCAAAGAATTGTGGAGTCTTTACCTCCACATCCATGCAGAAAATGACTGCAAATCACATGTTGACATTATAAGGATGATAGTTGTGCATAACTAGGTGTTTTTATAATATGTTAAAGGCGTTGCTACTGCAATCTTTTTTCTAGGCTAGGTCTACATGATCTACTATTCATGTAATCTTAATGGTAGCTCAAGTGGGAATAAAATGTTTATGAAAACCACTATGGTTAGCTCACTTCAAGAAAGGAATTCAATCAGCAGCCCACTGGAATTACTTATGTTTTGACTAAGGTATTTGGCTCCTTTTATTGAGCATTCTGCTTTCAGTGCATATATCCCGTGGATATAAAATGATGGATCTCTTTTGATTTTAAACCAGTGGCACTTTATATCATTAATAAATATTCATTTTCTTGCTATCCTTCCAGTGGTATTTCATCATCAATCATGGCTGAAATCACAGCTGTGAGAGCTGTTTATGCTTTACTGTTCTCCTCTACATGATTTGGCAGATACTTATGAAATTATTGGAGTGTGGAAATAAAGGGGGGTTGAAGAGGAGGGAAGAGGTGGGATGCTATTTGAAAAAAAAAAAAAAAATAAAAAATCTTTGTGTCCATGTTTATTCCCCGAGCAGTACTGTTTTGTTTTACCTTCCAAAGTACACATAAATCACTCCATTGGTCTCAACTGTCCTGTGAAAATAAAAATGATCCCAAACTGTTCAAGAATTACTCAGGGACTATTCAGTGTTCAATATGTCAGAGAAGCAAAGACAGACGCTCAGGAAGAGGAAGATTACAATCAATGAAGAAAAATCAATAGCGTGTAGAAGTTATCCTGCTGCCAGCATTGTCAGGAAAAGGCCTCACCATTCCCCAGTCTCATTAGATGTAGAAGATTATTAGAATCTGAGCAGCCAAAGTGAAGCTGTAATCATCTCCCCTTTGCTTTTTTTTTATGTTCTTAGTGTAAATCAACATTTCACTTTGACTTAATAAACAAAACAACCTGTTCTCCTATCAATGTAGCAGTTTATATATTTGCTTTACCTGCCAGTGTAAATGAAAATAAATGAGATTAAAAACACCTTAAAGTACAGGTTGGAGAAATCCGAACAATGACTGGAGCTGTTGGCTACAATATTTTCTGTTTGCTTGGGTTTTTTTTATTTTTCCATCTGTGCATTTTTCTGCCCTTCTGGCCAAACCAGTAGATCCTGGCTGCTATACTCTGCTTGTTAATGAGATGATCATTTCTTGATTCTCCCCTGAAAATCAATTACCCAGCCAATGAAATCACTGGATTTTATAGGAAAACATTTGTGTGACCTTAGGGAAATATGCATGTATGGTTGTATCAACTGATAGAAAGAAATATCTGTACAGCTAACAACAGCAGTCTTCTGGCCCTGATTCAGAAAAGTATCCTTGCTTTGGAAAAGGATTTAACATATGCAAGTGAAGCAATTGAAGGCATGATAGATAAATATTTTAATGTCTTCCTGACTTTAGCCCTATGCAAATACAAAAATAATATTCATATATAAAATATAAAAGTTTATGCCTTAATATATTATACATTTTAATAAAATACATACACACACACTGACATATAGCATAGTGTAGACATAAAAAAACCCCCTTATCTTCAGAAATATATGTCAAGATTAATTCTATAACCTTTCACTTCCCAAGACCCTTTAAATTATGGTGACAACTGCTAGCAAACACAGATGTCCAAACTCATAAGCTTTGCATTTATATGAGCTAAGACTGTTTGTGTGTGCAGGTGTTTGTTTCATTTATGAAAATTCCAACGGTACATAAGAAATAAGGGCAATTTCTTCAGACAGCTTCTAATAGAATTGTTAGCAAATACCATCCTCTCATCACCACCACCACCATCATCAAGTCTGTTTCTGAGCATGGTGTATCAGATCTTGGTGAGACATGCACACGAGGTAAGTCTATATAATATTTATATTTCAGAGAGGGCTGCTGTATAGTCAAAAATATGTCATAATGAACATATCTGAAATGTTAAATACCAATTGATTAAATCTGGCACATTGTTCAAGTGCTTGAGTTTGTTTTTCACAAATTTGGGATTTTATTTTTTGGAAGCACTATTTATGCTGGGATATTTAGTGATTAACTAAACTAAGTAATTTATCATGTTTTTTCTTGATTACTACTGTGATTGCCTTTGGAATATCCACCAACACTATAGGAAGTACCTTCAAACAGCTGAAAGGATCTTGCTGCTCCCCTGAAGAATGTGGTCTGAAATATCTACCTTCACAAATCTCATCAGGAACCCCAGGAGAGTGATATGAAAGAGCTATCTTTTATTTGTCTGATCTGGAACCAGTCAGAAAGTAGGGTTAATCCAGAAAAACATAATCTTCAAGCTCCAGTGAGGGTGTCTGATGCTACTCTTAGAGCTAATAAGAAGAGCATGTGGTGAATGCCAAACCTGGAACACATGGTGTTTAGTTCAGCTTTTATGTCAACAAAATAAAATAAAGACTTTCTAGGGAGGAAATCATAAATAGTGTTAAATTTTACCTTCCCACATGATCTTTCAAGCTACACGCCAGGCAATTTGTCACTTTTGAGAGCTCTGTTAGCCAAAAAGTTAATTCTTCAGAAGTTAAACTCTCTAGCAGTTCTTGAAGTAATTGACTGAGATCTGGAAGTGAGTGATTTATCTTGCCTGGCAAGGGTATCCTTTAAGCTAAAAGAGAAAATACCAAACACAGTACTTTAGGCCCAAATGTTAGTGTTTGTTTTTACAAAAGGAGTCTGTGAAACACAATATCATAACAAATACTCCTTATTTCTAAATTTACTCCTAAAAGTAAAAATTTTTACTCCTTTACTCCTGAAAAGTAAAAATTAATACACCGAGTTCATTCTCACATTACCAGAAACTCAGTTGCAAGGAGTTTCTATATTTAAATTACCAAAAATAAAACAGTCCAGTCCAGTTTTATCCTGGAAGTGGTAAGTACCAAGCAAGCAAAGAAATGGTAAAATGACAGCTTCCATGAAGCACTGCTAACTACACATGTCAGATTTACTTTAGCCCACTGCTCTCAGGGGATCCAGCCAGTTATCATTTCTACCCTTTTTTCTACCCTTGTCACATGGATGTCCCTTTGTAGTTAGTGAAAAGAGATATGCAGAAATATTTTACAGCATTTTTTTAGAAGTTTATTCAGGATTAAATGAATTACTTCATCAGATCTAGTAATATGTTTTGTCCCTATCTGTACTGATCTTAAAGGCAGTGTATGGACACTAACTCAAGCACTGATGTCAATAATTTGGGTGTCTGCATATCTAAAATTAATCCAAATCATAATGTTATTTATTGGTTAACTTTACCAAATTGGATCTGGCCAGACTTGAAGACTCTGTAATTATTTGTTATAAAATAATGTAACATTTCAGCTAATTTTTTCTAAATTTGCTAAAATTTGTGTCATATTAGATAAAAAAAGATGTATTTTCCTGTTAACTTTTTTGTCTTACCAACTAATAAGTAATTTACAAAGTGAATCTCTCAACACATCTACTAAAAGCTATGAATCAAATAAGTATCTATTGAATGTCAAGGCAAATTTTATATTACCTCAAATAAATGTACTGTAGGTGAAAATCTAGGACTGAGCTCTAAAACGCTGAATGTATATTCATAGGACCTACTCACAGGAGTTTCTCATATGAAGGAAGTTATGCAAAATGCACCTGCTCCAATTAAAATCAGCATAAGACAAATATTTAGGCAATATTTAAAATTTTATTAGCCATCTATCTAAACCCATAGATTCTTCAAAAGGCTATTCCTGTTTTACATACTGTTTATTCATCTGGAGAAAGGGTGATGCCTGGTACCACATGCAGATACATAACATTCTTACCTTCCTTTACCATCCTTACCTCAAATCTTCTTTTGCCACAACTTTATTCATAATTTGTCCATTTACCTATTCTGGGGATCCCTCAAAATACATCTGTTCAGAACCACTCACAGGGAAAATGTCTTCCCTTCAGTTTACAGTATATTCACACTGAATATATAAAATATTTCTCATATGATCTTTGTATAATTGCTCTCTATAATCAAGTGTTGCAGCAGAAAAGTCCCTATTCATTAGAAGCAAATATCACACACACATACACATGCACACACATACACAGACTTCATTTAGGCATATTAGCAGTGAAGTTAAATCAAGTAAATATCTGGAAGCTGCACAAGATTTAAGTCAAACTGAGAATGTGTGTTTCTTGAAATTAGGTAATGATAGCAGCTTTTAAAATCATCTCCTGGGCATTGTTTTCGTGAATACAGCTTCAAAAGAATATATATGTCGCATCTTTCATGAAAAAATTGCTTTTTATTGCTTCTGCCTTAAATATAATAAAGAAAGATCTAGAGTATATTGAGAAGAAGAAATCCCATAATAAGAAAAACAATTTGCAGTATTTTTAGACTTGATTTTGTATTTATTGTCAGAATGGACAATAACAGTCAAAAGAATTCTTTGTGACATGTATGAATACCATAAATATTGACAAGTTATTTCGGTTTTAACCTAGTAGAATGATCCACCGAGAAAATCTAAATTATTATTGCACATGCATTATTTAAGCAACAATGTTTAAAAATCTAGTGAAACCAACTCATTCTGAACTTTAACATTGTTAGTGTCAAGTTTTTTTAAAATCAGTCCCAATATGGAAGTATTACATGCAGAGATCTCCAAATTATGAGCTGCTTAAATTTCAGTCCAAGCATTGCTACGTGACCTTCCTGTGCAGTGTTACAAAATTCAGATAGTCTTGGACATTCTTGCTCTCTGCTTCTTTTAAAGTTAGGACTTATTTTTTCCACCATTTTTTATTTTACAGCTATAAGGAAATCCCAATTCTAAAACCTTTGAAGGTTTATCTTGATTAATTACGAAGCCAGTGCAGAGAATGAAGCAGTTGGTGGATGAACTCTTGTTGTCCTTTGCTGCCTAGCAGGTGGATTGCCACATCTCAATACAGCTGCAATTTTCCAGCTATCATCATCCTTTAGACAACTACCAAGTCTGCAGTTCACCAATAGTTAATGTATCCTAGGCAAAGCCTTTTGGTCGGTTGCCAAATAAGGCAAGCACAGCAGAAACCAGAGACAAAAATGGATGTCTCCAAGGTTAAGAGTGTTCTTGATAAAATAAAGAAGACTCCTTGTATTGGACAACATACTGTAATTTTTTTTCTAATCCTTTGTAGTATTTCCTACTTCATATTAACTTCATTTCTGACTTATCTTGATTCATCTTTGGACAGTTGCTTCAAACAGGCTGTATATTACAACAGGGAAATAGTTTTGTTGGCATATAAGATAAAGAATATCTATCATTGCATGCATTCAAATTATTTTCCTCTGTGGTGATGATATCTCATGGTTCCTTCTAATAATTTTACAGTTATAGAAAGAGAACCTAATAAACACATCAAGACAGTAAGGTAAAATTGCTTATGGCCTTCTTTGTTATTCTGAAATGATTACAGTACACTGATTTATGTCAGTGTTCTTTGTTCAATTCACCATTATTATATGTTAATAATGTTTTGTAGTTAAATGTGCTCCAAGGTACTACTAAGTATGCAACCACATAAGTATCATTTTCCCAGGGTTCTTCAGGGAACTTCTGCTAGATTGCTGCTAACAGCTTTAGGAGTGCATTACCTGATACCTTACTAAGAGATAACAAGATGGAGCTGTGATGTTCTCGAACTTTTTGTTCAGCAAGTAGGGGAGAGGATGAAATATTTTGGACAAAGCCTTTTGTAGCTGATGATCATTTCGGAAGTGCACATTGGACTGATTTAATGTGGTAGAGATTGTCTAGTTCAAATGGATCTTTCTTAAATCTAATATCTGTATTTCCCCAGAGCTTTTCTTTTTGAAATTTCCACCGTTGCATTACGGCTGCATGAATAAGCTGTTACCAGTTAAGCTGTTGTAATAGTACCACAACTTTAGTCAGTATTCCCTACTTCTAGGATTTAAAAAGACTTACATGATGTGAAATTATTTCATTACTTTGGCTCAAAGATTATCAGAACGAACAAAGTTTGCAGCAGCAACAAAGAATGTAAAGGTTGGATCATACTCGTAGCAAGTAATTAGTTGTTACAAACAACTAGTAAGTAGTAATTGTGTTACTGCTATTACAATTAATTCTCCTTATCTGTTCATACTTCCACCAACACCACCCAGTATTTCTCCCATTATGATAATCAGTGTGTATCAGACTCTGAAAGTACTCCTTAAGGTAATACAAAGACTGTTTTTTTCCTTGTTTCTTACTACTTTATACTGTCACATATTTGGAAATGTGATTAGGTGGGTAAAACAGATAAACAAATTACAATGCACAATTTGATTATAAATACTAATAAATAAGAACTACTTGAATTAATCAAAGAATCATACAATGGTTTGGGTTGGAAGGGACCTTAAAGATCATCTCGTACTAAGCCCCCTGCCATGGGCAGGGACATCTCCCAGTAGACCCTTTGCCCAAAGCCTCATCCAACCTGTCACGTAGTAAATCAGTATATTGAAATAGCTGTTAAAATAATAGTGAGCACAGATGGAACACTGTTATAAGAGTGGCCTAATTAAAACAGAAAACAAGAATGATAAACAAATTACAATGCACAAATTGATTAAAAATATAAATACTAATAATTAAGAACTACTTGAATTAATCAAAGAATCATACAATGGTTTGGGTTGGAAGGGACCTTAAAGATCATCTCGTACTAAGCCCCCTGCCATGGACAGGGACATCTCCCAGTAGACCCTTTGCCCAAAGCCTCATCCAACCTGTCACGTAGTAAATCAGTATATTGAAATAGCTGTTAAAATAATAGTGAGCACAGATGGAACACTGTTATAAGAGTGGCCTAATGATTTAAAAAACTCAGGTAGTATGTCCTGATGATACAGAAAGTGGAATACCTGAATTGGTAGGAAGGAAGGAAGCAAGCAAGCAAGCAAGTAAGGAACAAAGAATGAAAGAAATAAAGAGAGAGAAAGAAAGAAAATATTATATTTCCCAGGAATAGAAGGATGACAAATATCTTTAGAAAGAAAAATTATATTTGGACAAGGAATATGAATCAAATAAAGAACTAGTGTGGGCCATTAACAGATGAAGAAAATAAAAAACAGATTTGTAATCAACAGAAAGAGAAAAATGGTGGACTGCAAAGAACAAAGCCTGGAATTGTGTATCTGTCTTGTCTAGTTTCTTTGCTGTTTCTACTCCCTACAGCCCACGTGCTTTGCTGTCTCATAAAATCCTCTCATGCACTTAAATAAACTGTACTTTATTGTCCTGCAACCAACACTTGGGCTGATGCTATTACTCCAAATGAAATCAATGGCAGAGCTACCATCAGCTCGATGGGAAGAGAACTTATCCCACTCCCATAAAACACAGTGAAAGAATTAGCACTGAGCCTGATCAATGCCTTTCCAAATCAGAACGTAGTGCAACACTCAATAGGTTTCTTGACTTGAACAGGTTGCTAAGTGCAGGTTCTTTTTCACTCACAGAAGTAAAGCCTGAGCATTTCTGTGGCCTCTTATCCATACAAGATCTCACCATTATAAATTTTTATTCCCTTTACTATCTTGCAGGCTAACTTCCTCAGCTGAAGAGTGGTATCTTTCACCACTAAAAATAT
This sequence comes from Merops nubicus, assembly GCF_000691845.1. Lineage (NCBI taxonomy): Eukaryota > Metazoa > Chordata > Aves > Coraciiformes > Meropidae > Merops > Merops nubicus. Next base: position 83,209 of record NW_008628872.1, read on the forward strand.
CCTGAGACAGTAAACAGAAAATAAACTTAATCTTCATTATGGAAAGTGCTGCTGCATCAAGAAGCTGAAATTTTTCAATGAGGGTATAATTTCAAATGAATCTTTAAGCAGCATGCTGAACGCCAGAAAAGCTGATCTCATGATGAGTGGTCAAAGACACAAATGTCATAGAGGCTTAGCTAAGTCCTAGTATTTTACAGTAATTTAGAATTTTTACTACTCCGAAGAGGAAAGAGATTTATATTGACCAGGTGACAGCAGCCAAAAGCAGAATAGATCCTGCTATTCTGAAAAACTGACTTACTCCATAAGCAAAGAGTACAAGAGCAATTTAATATTAACAGAAATTAAGTGATTTATTTAAATTTATTTACTGTATGCATTGCTATGCACTAGATAGGTGTCTGTAGCTGGCCAGTTGTTTTGGTAGTTATAAATAAACAAACGTTTAATTTTATGTAAAGTATTTCTTGAATAATAGAATTCTTAGTGAACTTCAAACCAAAAAGGTATATAACAAGACCCACATAAAACTAGGGAGGAAAATGGATCCTTTTAGTCCAGAAAATATAGTTGTTTATCTATCCATTGTTATATTTCAAATTCAAAGGTAGCTTTGTGTTTCTGAATGATTAAAATGTAGATTGGGTGCTTCTGGTTCCTTTCTTCCTCCATTTTTGTGGTTATTTCATAATTGCAAAATCACTTGTAAGTGGCACAAAGATTTTTTTGGGTGGAGTTGTATCAAATACTATTTTCCTTAAATTTCTGAGCCCTCAGAAGTTCCTTCCACTTTCATTTCAACTCCGTGTTTATCACCGTCCTTTCCAAATAATTAGGCATCCAAACAAAATCATCTGCCTTTGTTTTGCAGAGATTTAATAATGTGTTTGGAAACAAAGAAATGGTAGATGGAAGTTGTTAAAGTGACAGGCAATGCTCTACTCATGCAAGAATCTTCTCTGCTAGGTTTTATTTACATACTTGTAGCTGTTAACTGTCATTATTAGTATAGAAACTCACACGCACATTTGCACCCACACAGACATACATGCAAACAAAGCATGGAAACCCATTGGAGAACTAGTATTTCTAGAGGTTTTAATTCCAGAATTCCCATTTGTTTATGACTTCACTTTAAATAGATTATCTTAATTGGATGCTTTAGTACTTAATGTGTATGAGTACTTTTATGTGTACGGTAGTGCAAAGCTGTTTGAGGAGCATCATTTCATAACTGCACAGTGCCTCCAAAAGGTACAGGGTATATTCAGCTTTATTAAAAGTGTGTGTTAATAAAAATGCTGGAGAATTGTGTTTCAGAGATCAATATTTTTTCTAACCTGCAGATATTTAACCAAAACATAGTGCTCTTACAGGATTCAGTAAAATTCTTCTTTTTTTCCTTTTGGGATAATCAATATATAACTTTTTTAAAAGTCTTGTTTAATACAGAAAATTCACTCTGGTGAAAATAGTGACTTTTTCATCCCAAGATTTTTAAGTCAGAAAGGGGCTTTTAAGCTTTTTTCCAATAAACTTCTAATATTTTGATTTTTTCAAGTGGGTTCAGAAAAGCGAGTAATTTCAAAATTTCTTACAGAAGATAAATCCACTGTTCAAACAGTTCAAAAGAAGTCAGGTTGATAAGCTTATATAAGTTAATGGCTTATGTAAAAGAGAAGTTTAACTTAAAACTGCAATACCATCTCTTTGCATTAGCATTACCTTGTCAAAAAGTAGTAAATCTGTGTATGCATGACTTTTTAGACACAGTGTAGAGTTACAGATTTTATATTTCCTTCCTTTAACCAATTTTATACTGACTTCAGCACTTAAAAACTTATCGCTTGGCTTTGTTGGAGTTGCTTCTGAATTGCATGGATGTGAAGTGACAGAAAAAAATCAAGCTTTTCTTCTCAGTGAAGTGTAAGCATTACTGAGAGTTTAGGCCTGGTTTATTGTCCAGCATTAGACCCCCATGCCCAGATTCAGAAACAAGAATATCTAAAGTTAACCCACACGCCTTCACACTCTGTGACTTTCTGCTGATTAGATTCTCCAGCTTTATTCCACTTCCACGGTAGCATCATCTAGATCAAATGACAGCAGAGGTGGACTCAAGATATCAATCAGATCTCTCCTCACATCCAATCAGCTGCACGTGTCATGGTGTAATCAAACCAAGTGACACCACAAAGCAATTTCAGTTACAGGCTTTGCCCATAGCACTAACGAGACAGCATTCATGGGGAAAAAAAAATAAGAAAAGAAAAAGAAGTGCACAAAGCGAGTTGCCTTCAGTCAGGTGGATGACACACACAGGCTGCAGGATTTGGTTTTGTTAGACCTGCTTCCACACTGAATAAACTCAGCAGCTTGCATCAAATCAACAGTTTGTTTACTTCTCTGTCTCTGCTTGGAGAGTTCTGTTGTATGGCGATTCTAATGCTGAAAAGTCCAGAGCAGAGGACAACGCTCAGCAGATTTATTTACAGGTCGTTACTCCCCAAAATATCTCTCCAGATCACAGCCTTCTCACTGTGGCAGTGCTGTGTCTGATCTGGAAACAATCCAAAAGTTACAGTATTTTCCCTTTTTATAGGAGGTGATTCATCATAGCTGTCTAATTGTTTTTTCAGCTAGAACTGAAATTCATTATGTGTTTGGGTTTTTTTGGCTCACAGCCTTTGTTAGGGGACATCGATATATTGAATAGTTAAACACTGGAGAGCATTGATGTATTTGGGTTTTTATATCTTTGTTTTCCTAATATAGATAACTGCCCAATCCCTTGGGGTCTGAAAAGGCCCCATTGTGCTTTCAGTGTCCAAAAATACCACGAAAGAAGGAATGGAAGGGTTGTAACTAAACAAACATGCCATTGTGGCCACAGGAGTTCCTTTTGGCTCCTGTCCAAGACAAAGACCCTAAGGTAAAACAGGTCCAACTGAAGCCTTATCTGAGATGAGAGAAGAAATGCATGGATCTCAGAGGCAATGGCTGACCTTACCCAAGTTAGACCACTTGTGCCAGCAGGCAGAAGTGAAAATCCTTTTTCAGAAATGTTGCTCAACATTAACTCAAAACCTGGGAAAAGGGGAAATAGGAGTGGCTCAGAGTTTTTATCCGCATATGGCTCTGCAGATTCAGGCAGACAAAAAGAATCATCTGAAATTAATATTTGTCTTAATTTCCATCAAGAAACCAAAATATGACATTTGACTCAAAAAACATCAGATTTTTTACTTTTATTCAGATGCCTGGGAAACTACTTTTTCCTTGAAATTTCCTAGAAATTCCATGCTTCAAACTACTAGATAGCTACCATCTCACAGTAAGGAAAGGAACACAACACTAGCTGAGTGCTACATAAGAAAAATATTTTCCTATAACTAAGCTCTGAAATTATGTCTCCTTTGTTGTGTTTGTTTTGTTTTTGTTTTTGTTTTTGTTTTTAATTTTGATCTTGGTTTTATTTTTGACTGGGACACTACTGAGGGGTGTTTTCAAAAAAAAAAAAATATTGGAAAACATTGTTAGACAGTAGCTATTACAAAGGGTTGTTGTCTTTAGGCAGGATTAAATATGTCATTGCCCTTGTAACAAGAGTATATCCCCAGTGTCTTGGCTAAATTCCAATTTGAGAAATTGCATTCTGCCTACCTAAATTTTCTTAGCAGTTGGAACAGATAACCTATTAAGCAATATCTTGTTAGGGATCAGGTAAATAACACCATCCTTTTCCTTTCTGGAAAGCAATGCTCAATGTTCCCCAACAGTGTTGCCACCTGACCTTGAGAGGTGCTAGCACTGGAGCTAAAGGAGAATGAGAAGCACTGAATTCATCCCAAGAAAGGTCCAACATTTCCAGGATCAGGCCCCTGATGCAATTATTTTTTGTGTCAGTAATTAATTTTTGTGTTAGTGAAGGCTGCAAGTCATCTTACATAAAGGGAGTCAAGTTATTCTTGTTAACACACAGTATATACAATTAGAGCGAAAAATACAGAGCACTGTATGGGTCCTCGGTCCTTGGGTCATTAAAACACAATAACCAGAAAAAAAAGTAGGGAATTTCAGTAGCAGTCTTTACTGGATTGTCAGATGATACACGTAATAAGTAGGAGTAATATGAATAAAATGTTATGCCCATGGAAGAGTGTGTGCATCAGTAACCCACGACATCAAACACTGTACTCGTCCCTTGGAATTAATTTGCAGAAATAGCAATCAGATGTCACCATCCAGTGTGCATACATATTCATTTAGCATTCAGTCTTCTGTATCTCACACACACACACAAACACTTTTTCTCTTCTTCATCCATATAAAATCAGTTCATTCCTTTCTTTGGAAAAAGTACAATGAAATGGTAAAGACAAATGGTAGGACAAGAGGAAACGGTCTCATGCTGTGACAAAGGACGTTTAGGTTAAAATCTTATTTAAACTAAATTCACTGTAATTTGATATTGAATTATGCTTCCACCAGCAGATAGCGTTATCTTTATGGTATTCAAATTTGCTTTCTTCATTTTAAAGGTATCTTACACCTCATGATGGACAGAGGATAAGGTTATAAAATGACATGATAAGAACAAATGATTTAGCAGTTAATACTAGTGTATGTCTTGTTGATATGATTCAAACTTCTCTTTTATGTCACGTTAACATCTCATTTCTGGTAGATGTATGTTGAGGATGCAACCAAGTAAAAGAAGGGTAGTGGAATTTGAATAGCTTGAAAAGCACAGAGGAAAGCATGGATTTGGGAGCAGAACGAGGGAAGAATATTTGTAACCCAAGATGATATTTAACACTGAATTGACAACCTTCACCCTTTTGGAGTATACTGTTACAGATGCAATAAAACAGAGCTTCACACATAATCCCAAGGAATCTGGGGAATCAGAAAATTAATGAATAGTTTAAAGAGAAATGAAAAAGGACAGAACCCTATAATACTCTGAATCAGATACTCTCAGTGCATGGTTGTTACTTATATGAACTGGAGTTTGCACTCTTCCCTCTCCTTGGGTTTTTGGAAGATGATATGTGATGTCCTAGTTTCTCCCAGTAGGGTAAAATGTATTTTATAATAAAAACACAAATCCTGTGCTAACATACGTGGATAAATATGAAAGACAGTCACACAGACTAAACCTGACTTTCTGAAATCAGTAAAAGACTTCACTGATCCTGTAAGAATATTGCTTAGGTTGAAATTTTTATTTAGCCAGATTTGATTAAAAAGTAACCATGAGTTTCTGATAAATTTTACTGCATACCTTTATGGATTCTTGATGTGCATAATCCTCTAGTGACTGTTCACAGTCTACTCAGTCATGAAGATCCTCTCATGCTGTTAGAAGCTGAATGCCAATGTTCATGGCAGAGATTCCCCCAGCAGCTGGACAATAACATTTTAACAATGAGTATGTGACTGTGTGAGTCTGAAATAACATACCACAATATGACAGACAAAAACAAAAATCTCTGCCCTCAAAGGCAAAAATGGATCCATACATTATTAATTTCAAATAGATATGCCAAATATGTGGTAGGTGAAAATCAGATAACTCATTCATATTTGAGACCACTGGAAGTGATAGAGTTCAGATGACATATCCAGAAAAGCACATCAGATAACCCTAGCAGGAGCACCTGAACTTTAGAAGTAAAGCCCCAGCTTCAAGAATTCAATTCAGTTTTTTAATAGTTCTTCCCCACCCCCAACCCCCCAGTAATCTGAATACTGAAAATATACAGGATAGAAAAGGATTGTTATAAAAAATTGAGTTCAGTAACTGCTCCCCTTTCACCTTTGTGATTCCACTCATGTCTGTGTCATCTGGAAGGACTGCAAGACAGAGTGGACCAACCCTACTGGAACAAGTAACTTTCAGTCATTAAAAACAACAGCCACATATTCACCAAATACAACTGCTGGCAGCATACAAGATAGAACCAGTCATTCATGCAGGAGAGTATGAGGCTAAATAGTATAATTGCTATATTATAATATATAGATCTTCACTGTGGCATGATAGCCTATGTGGAGTCTCAACCACACAGCAGGACTAATTAAAAAGGCAGATGAAAACTAGTGCTAGCAAAAATTGCAATAAAAGCATCACAGTTTTTCCACCCTCCTTTTCTCATAGCCAATGGGAAGAGAGAAATTCACAGTGTGCTCCACATTAGCCCATACATGCATGCTAAGAGAAAATTCACTCCCATTACTGCATGGTGGGTGTGCATCCATGGCTACAAGTTAGGATTTGAGTGCTCACCATTAATTATATAATTGTCATCCCACAGCTGTGTGGAGCTGTATAATCAAAATATCATCCATAAGGTGAAATTCACTCCTGTAGGCAAAACTGGAGCACAGATCGTACAACACAACATCCTACTTCCACCTTCAGAATTTACATTCAGTAAATGTATTATTAACACTTAATTAGGTGAATCTTCTGTAATCAGTGTAATTTTGGGGTTTGAATCTGCACTTTCTATACTGAGCTCAACCAGTGAGAGATTTATGTGCAAAAGGAGGGAAGTTTTTTCTCTCAAAACTAGTACATCTAGGATTCATTTCACCAAACTTGAAAGGTTTTTAAAAGTTAAGTATTTACAGTGGGTTTTATTGCTCTATGTCATATAGACAGAAAAAAGTAGATGAAATAAATCCCTTAAAAATGCCAATTTCTCTAGAGTGGCTATTGATGGAGCCTGGAGTGTCCAGCTGAGATTGACATGTCTGGCACTGGTGATGGCTGTAGTTGTTTGAGGTGACTATGAGTGTGTAAGGCTGTCTCTATCATCGGTAAAGACAAGCCTCCTCAGATACTCCTCCCTGTTTTGGCCTCCTATCAGGATGACATGAGAAAATTACCTCATGTGTAACCTACTTCTGTCTGTTACTCATTGAAAGATCTTAGCTAAAAAGTTCAGAGATGACTAATTTTTTACACAGTGTGAATCCGCTTGTTTAAACAAGGATATTCAAATACATTCAAACATTTCAAGAGTATCTGAGACATCTGCTTGGAGTTGGGATGTAGGATGCAGGACTCGAGATCTTCCGTGGATCAGTAAGAAAAACATGCAAAGACATTTGTGCACTACCCTGCAAATCTCTTTTCCCAGCTGCCTACCTGCATGCTGTTATTTCATAATAACATGATATCTGAATAACATGAATTCATAATAACATGAATGCTGTGCTTTCCACTTCCTTCTCCTAGCAGAATTTTTGCAATAGGTTCTTTTTTTTTTTTCCATCTGGTCTCTGAGTAGAAAAGTTTTGAAACTTTTGTGGCCTTTAGAAGCTCTGTCACATAGCATCTAGCATTAGAATGAATTTTGAAGAACAGAATAATGTCTAGAAAACAGGATGTATAGAGATAAGCCATAAAAGATATTCTAAGAAGCAGAAGAAATACATAAGAAAAGGTATCACTGAGTAGGTACAATCCTACTTAACTGAAGAGGATGAGGCTGTTAGCAACTAACTTTCATCAAAGACCTTGACACCTGCAATTAATCTTCAGTTGTTCATTAGATGACTCTGAAATACAGGACTTAAATGAAGCCACTAACACCTCTGGTCATATCAGGACAAAGACTCTTCCAAGTGCCTTTTGCTTTAAGCCAGTCACCCTCACCTCCCACTGACTTATAGCTGAGGACTTTCAACAATCTAAACAATAAGTTCAAAAGCTTTAAAGTGTTTCAGGTCTTTTTCAAGGTAAAATGTCACATCTATTTATCATTAAAAAAGAAAAATATATCTGTTTGGTGAGATCAATTCCCTGACAACAGCTGGAACTCGGGAAGCAGAAAAAAGACCTAGGCAAACAAGTGGAGTTGAAATGTAAATAAAAGGTACATGAATATGAACAAATAAATGAGGCCAAAATCCATTTATCTCAAGAAAAGACAAATGAGTCATCCTAAAGAGGGTATTGGGCACATTTCTTTTTGTTATATTTCATTTAAAAATGTAAAATATTTGTAAAAATGTAGACTAAGAATGTAAAATGTTACATTTTATAAAAATGTAGCAGCAAGGAGTAAATCCAACTGGGTCAGACTCAGCATACAACATAACTCCTTAACAGTCTCATAAACGTTGTCTATTTTGTTTGAATCTTTGATTATTTAGTTCATTACAATACTATATTAATGGTTAATCTTAGAAACTATTTAATAAATAGGTACTGAAAAATAAGACAACAGTGTATTGTGACTGCAAACAGTCTGTATACATTCATACTCAAAACTATTTTTGGGGGGAAATGAGATTTTTTTTTTCACTTGAGGAAAGAGAAAATGTCTGCCAAAGCTTAGGTTCTTTTTCAGCACATTTTTATTGAGAGAAAAACAGAAGATGAAATAGTACTGCTCAAACTTGCAGCAACTCAAACTATATAGTAGCAAAGATAAGCTAATAAAATCCAGTGACATAAAGAATTTTCATATTTCAGTAAAGGAGAGGAATTATTCTTTAGCACAATGATGCCACTAAACACATGTCATTAAAGGGTTTTTGTGCCAAAACAGAATCTCAGCCTTGCTCAGCAGTGTAGCTCCAGTGGAGGAGTTCCAGAAAGCTTTCAGGAATCAGACATAATAAACTCAACACATTCGAGCCAAGACTGTCAGTGAGAATTCCTGAAAAACACTGAGGTGCGTCTCTGCCAAATGCCTGAAACTTGAGTCTAGAGAGGAAAGAGGGAAGAACAACAGTAGCAATTTTTGTGTGCCAGTGTTACCAACAATGTTCAACTTGCTGTGCTGCCTGCAAACAAGGAAGAGCCATTGTGCCCAGGATTGTAGACGAGAGCTTCGGAAAACTGAGTTTGGGATCAGAAGGAAGTCTGGAAAGTAGACAATAAGGTTAGTCCTGGTTTGGGCCACCAAACTCAAGACGATTTTAAGAAGCTGGAAAGATTTATGTAGGGCTGACAAGTAGTTAGGACCTTAGAGCACCTACAAGAAGAGGTTGGTGGAAATGGGCTTGTTAAGCCTTGTGAAGACACAAGGCCAGTAACTGGATTGCCCTCTCAATCCATTTCTGATTCCCAAAGAAGACCTCAAGAAGCTTAGAGAAGAACAAGGAACACCTGCAGAATCAGATATTACCCTAAGCTCACAGCCCAGTGCCTAAGCAAACTTTTGATCAAAATTTTTGAACTAATATTTTTAAGAAGTAGTACTCCGAACCATATTTTTAAGAAGCAAGAAGGAGGTGGTCTCTTGGGGTGCCATCTTCATTTGTTGATGAACTGTGAGTAATTTCTGTGCTTCTGGGCATCAGGACCCTGTGGATTTTTCTACTTCAAGCTTTGAAAAAGATGTTTTGCAAAGTTCCCATGCATTCACTAAAATAACTAGGAGGGAGTTACTCTCAATATTAAGTACCTTTTCTAAGCATGTATTTATCCTGCCTTCCTTTTTCCTTGCAGATTGTCTATTTGCTAGCTCTAAACATAAAAATCATCACTGTTTTGTGTTTGGACTTTGTGGTGTTTATCACAGCAGAGGCAGACAGTGTGATAAGCACTGTGCAGACATTCTACTCGAGCACTATGTTGATTCAAATAGCTTCAGCAACCCAGGATATGACAATACTCCCAGTATTCCATTTTATTACTGTCCTGGTTCTGTGTAGAAAGAGGTTCAGGGCAGGACCCACACGGAACAGAACTTTGTATTCCCCTCCCCCCCAGAGAGAGTGAGAGAGAGACTTTGAAAACCGATTGGGAGTTAAGTGAAAAAATGAAGTATATTGTGTAACAGGGAACAGAAAACAAAAAAGGGAGGTAAAAAAAATATACAGAGATTGGGGGGATACAAAAGTAAACAAGATATACAAAACCCTCAGAAGTGTTCCAGTCCCCCGGGGTGAAGCACACCCGGCCCCAGAGCTGCAGGGCAGGAGCAGGGGCTGGCACCCACCCACTCCCTGCCTCCTTCCAGAGTGTGGCACGGGAGGGG
>NW_008628872.1:93227-102749 GCF_000691845.1 Merops nubicus
CCCCTGTCCTTGCAGTGTGCTGCAAGGTCCCGCCCCCTCCCCGAGCCTCAAATCACAACAATTACATAATGAAGAGTCAATATTTGAGATTGAGACTCAAAAATTTCAGATGCTACCTGTTAACAGGAATGACAAAGCAAAGATACTGTCAGCAAGACAAATACAAAAGCACGACACTTTATCTCTCTAACCAGTTTAAAACTCAACAGTGCAGCTGACTGATCACCACTATTTGTGGATTTCTGTTGTCATACATTTTTGTAAAAATATATCAGTCTGAGCGTGTGCTTCAGATTAATAAAAAAAAACAGGATATCCAAGCCTTTAATTTAAAACCCAAGTGCCAGCCTCTGGTGGACAAGAATTTAGGAATCTTCATTAACTTTTAAGATACATTTGAAGAAATATGTGGCTTGTGACAAAAAAGGAAATTTGGTGGAAGGTCAATTATTCTTTCAGAGAAAATATATGAGATGACATATTTTGTTGTGGTGCACAAAGCTGAAAGTATGTTTTAAGTATATAAAGTATATAAAATATATATTTAAGTATATGATGATTGTGAATTGATACAATGAATCAATGTCATTATACTCTCATTTTATTTACAGTTCCAAATATGGAGAAACCTTCAAGGATATGGCATGTCAATCTATTCATCCTCCTTTCAAAACCCAAAATCTGTCCTGTTGGGACTCATAATAAAAGGAAAAAAAGACTATCTTCTACCCAAAGAAGTGGAATTTTTGCCAATTAAATTTCCAAAGCTATACTGTTAGTAGCAACCTGGAAAACTGGTTGGCTGAGATTCCTCTGCCGAAAGAGTGCTACATTTTGTGTTAGACTTTGCTCAGCCATTGAACAAACATAAATCAAAAAGAAAACAAAACCAAAAACTCACTCCCCTGAATGAAGGAGAGAGTGAGATTTAATATAACATCCATTAAGGCTCTTAAAGAGAAAGCAGATAATGCAAAGTAAAAAAAAAAGCAGGTGTGATGTTGGTCCTCAGGAGACTGAGCAGATGAACCCACAAGAGTAGCTAATGTGTATTTGGTGAAGATAAGTGTCTGTCTGTCTGTGAAGACAAGTGAGAAAAGCAAAGTGATTTGTAGCAAGGCATCATTGGGAAAATCTGAGCAGTATATGTTAAAGGGAGAAGAAACACCCTTGCATATACTTTTTCTCTTGTTTTCAGTAAGATAAAGACTAGATCCCCGAACCAACCTCACCACTTATTAAAAGCAGGAATCACTTTGCCTGAATTTACCGACTTGGAAGTTAAATGATGATTTTAACCCAGTTAGTTATTTCCTTCCCAGTTGAATAGGGCAGGAGAAGCAGTACCAGAGAGAGACTTTTTTGTCCTTGACAAAGAGCTAAGGTAGGATAAATCTCCTTCTGGAGAACCATGCCTTCCCCCTTTAAGCAAATAGAGCCTAAAAGAATAGCTTAGACTACACACTTTTGGAAGGTTTATATTAACTTGAGAACACAAGAACAAGACCAGCAGATTAGTACCAGTGCACGGTACCTGCTCTTCAGACTGACCAAGAGCAGATTTTAGAGAAGCCACAAAACACATGGAGTAACACCTACCCGAAACTCACTTGACCCCCAGTGATTTGTAGCTCAGGGAATTAATGAGTCAGAAACAATGTTTTTGCATTTAATATCTTACAATGTATTTCTTTTACGTGAAGCTGAGTATGACAAACACTGCTGTGGGTTCACACAAGGAGAAGCACCACTTCCTCTTAGGTATTAGCAGGAAAGATAATTTGACTTGTTTGATTTTTTCCTTCCTGTGATATTAAACACTTACAAGCTTGTGTTTAGCCTGACTGCAACCCATTCCTTTTCTCAGATGTAAAGGCATGTCATTCTGTAATGCAAAAATACAGAGGAAATTTTTTTTTTCTTTTTTTCCTGATAAGAAAAAACTACACTACATCTCATTTTCTCACTTAGAATACTTTTTCTCATCCTTCTGGACTGGATGCTTCACTTTCTGAATGAGCACCTAACCTCTGTCATGTTTTCTTTTCTACAAATCACTTAGGTCTCTATCCATATATTCCACTATCAAAATAATCTCAAATGGGATTTAAGTACATTAGTTGTAGATAGCAGTTGCACTCACTGTCAGAGACAACTTGGCTCTAGTGGTACTTACCAACTATATTAGATTATACCTCTCACAAGATATCTAAACCTCAACTCCTTTCCCCAGATTAACCTGTAATGGTGCCTATATTGTTATGCAACTCATTGTCAGCTGGAAAGCATTTAAACACTATCTAATCCTGCACAAATTATCTCTAATACACATACAGAACACTGAGTTCAACTCAAAATCAACCAAGTAAAGAATCTTCCTGAATATTCTCTTGAATCTTGAGCTTTTGGGGATATAAGAGCCCCCAGAGGGTAAAAAGGGACTAGAGTACATGCATTGGCTCTTATATCCCAAAAAGAATAGCTTAATCTCAAATTCAGGTTTGCCCCTATTGCCTGTCATAGGAAATAAATGAATGTAAGAAAAAGAAGCAGCAGTGGGGATCATGATTCTGTAAAGCAGTAGAAAGGGACTTGAATGAAACTTGTCATTTCTAGCATAAAAACTCTTAACTTTGGCAGCTACAGAAGACAGTCTGAATATGATTTATCAATCCCCTCACGCTACTTAAAAATAATATGTTATCATTCGAAGCACAGGGAAACTTAACCCTTCTCCAGGACACCCTAGATTGTATTCCTTCACAAGCAAAGAAGTTTCTTGTCTTCTTTGCCTTCTGATATGCTGTACATTGGTGTTCAAGTATGTGCATGAGTAAAAGAACACTGCAGCAACAATATGTCAAAGCTACAAAGTACCCCAAAAAAATCTGAAAATGTCCTTCTAAGATTCTAATCTTCATTCTGATTTTTGTGTCTTTGTTGTTAGTTTATTTAACACAGACACATTTCCAGTCTTATTCAGTATATAAGGTAGATGAAAATCAAAGCAAGAACAGATGGTGAAAGAAATCACTGGTTGAAGAGCAACTCCAGTAGACTTAGTGGACATAGTTTCTACCAGGGAGGCCTTAATCACCTGATAAAATCATGGCTCAAGATTATAAAATACCTTGTGTGCTATCACACATCTAATGTTCCATGTACATCTTTGACATATCATAAATAAAAACCAGATGATATTACATATACTACCTTGTCTGAAGGCAAACCTGAATTTCATGGATGGATGGTCTGAAGGTCAAACATACAAATTTTCTCCAAGACATCAGCCTTTCTTGTCAAGAAGGAAATAATACCGTGTGGAAATAATTTTCAAATGTACTGTGAGTTCTGAATATAGCTTCAAGACCTTGATGCAAACAAAAGTTCAAGGTGTTCTAATAAGTAACATATTAAATGAGAAATTTAGGAACATCACAGCTTTCCAAGTAGTGTGAAAAGGGGAAGCTGGGGAGATTTAAATATCAAAAGATATAGAGAGAACTACAGTCACTAACCAACACAGTCTGACTACAAACAGCATCCTGGAGTGTTTACCTATCCAGAGCTTTTTGTTTGTCCTTATTCCATAGAGAAGGGTGTCTATGATGGAAATTCAGCCTATTGACTAGAGTAAGTAATTGATTAAACACTTCAAGAATGGTGTCTTGTTATCACTCAGAACACATTGTAGGAAACCACTTGTAAAATCTTTCTCTATTATTTGTATATTTAAATCAGTGGATTCATTGAGTTTAAAATTATTTTAATGAATCCTATAGAAGTCCATACTGTTTTCCTGGTTACCAAGAAATTCTGTGAAGGAAGTCTATCAAAAACCACACTTTTAGTCTCAAAACAAAGAAGGGTCTTCTGCTAGTGAAAGGACAGCTGTGAGATTGCTTTTCTTTCCATCCAGAAGCGTTCTGAGTTTGATTCCTTACTCCTTCCTTAATAAATAATTAACAAATTCTGTATGTATTTAGTTGATAAATGTTTCTGTATAGAGCAATATAGGCTAGGCATATATGTATATATCCTTCTATGTAAAAGACACTATCAACTAAACCTTCTGGCAGACAGTAAAGTGAGCAAAGATGTGTCAGAACTGATTTCCCCAGCCCTTTCAATCTTGGTTAGGTAGTTGATACACTCCGATAATTTCCGAGTTTGTTTCCCACAGTTGTCTATGCCTCAAACTTCTGCTCCACCTGCTTGTTGTACCCTCATATTGTCCCTAGATTTGCAGCTAGAGCAACTATTTCAGGAGTAGAATGTTTTACTGTCACATATGAGATAGGTGTTTTCTTCTGTTAGAAGAACAGCGTAAAGCTGTTAGAAGCTACTGTAATTCAACAAAATTAAGTCAGTTGCTCTTCTCTTCCTTTGTTTTGCATATAATTTTATGTCACTTTTCTCACTGGAATTTCTAACAGTGCAGCAAGCAACACGACTATGCATATTTTTTTAGGCTTTTCATCTTCCCCCAAAGGAAGTGTGTGCAAAGTAGTTAGTTCTGGTCAGGTTTTTCTAAAAGTTTTGAAAACACCTACATGGCTTTGCTATTTCTTATAGCAGAGAGTGATGAGTTTGTGGTCCCTGGGCCTGGGAAAGAACTTTTGTTCATTTGTGTGCTTTCTTGTTTATTTTCCCCCCTAGAATTAGAAGGATGAGCTTAAATGTTATGACAAAATGATCCATTGTGCTAGAGATTCAAATCTCATATAGGATGGTTCCTATTAACAGCTTCAAAGTAGTCTTAAAATACACACACAACAACCAAAGATGAGAACTGAAACCTCATTTTAACCTGAACTGAATGGCACATGAGTTTGTGAGGAGGGCAGCCCATGTTGATGAGAATATGGACTGCAGCATTGGTCACTGTGCAAAGTGTCTTAAATGTTGAAGGCTCTGTGTCCAGTTGTATCACATCACTCTGGTGAAGATGAAAAGTAAATAAAGATGTGAACAGCTGATAACAGGTACCACAGATGAACAGACACTGGAGTTACCTAGCAACTGGAGAGAAAGTTCTGCTTGTGCTAGGCTAGACCTTAGCTAGAGCACTCAGAGATTATGGGGCAAATTGACAAGTTGATGAATTGCTGATAAGTATCTGCAAACAAAAATCTGAAAAAGGTAAAGGAGCTGCAAACTTGCCTGACTGTTTTCTTCTCTCTAGTAGCATCGTTGCCATCTTACTTCAGTTTTTAATATTTATTACTTGCTGATGTCTTTTGAGCATGAGACTTTTTTGGAGGTAGGAATATTGCTACGCTAAAGTACAAGAAGTTACAGTCATCAGCTGCATATGAATACATATATTTGGACAGTTCATTTAACAGCTACATGCTTATCTGGGCTAATGGGGAGAGTAGATCATTATAGTGCTTCTAGATTAGTCAGATTAGTGTCCAGCCTTGGCAAACTGAGGTTATGTGCTGGGCCACATGCACACCTGCAGTGCATTGTAAGCCACTGCTTTTGATTTCCTCTTTTCTCCCAGGGGAATAAGCCTGGAAGGGATCTAGATAATTGCATCCTGCCAATCCTATCTTGTAACCTCATCACATAATCCTGTTATCAAGTTCCCTCTGAAAATGGTTTCTCGCTTCAACTACTTTTATGAGATGGCTGCTCAGGCATCACATTGGTGGTTGGAAACACTTTAATAACCAACCTAATTTGCTCATGGCAAGTTTATACATTTTTGTTGTGACAATATCAGTTTATATAGACATTTCACCTTTTAATGTCTACCATAACCCTGTGTTTAACAATCAATGCCTTTATCTTATTTTTCGATTTGAACGCATGCCTTCTTTTGACAGGCCAGCTCTTCACTGCTGTTGCTCAGTCATCACTCAGTCATTTCTCCTCTCCTTTACAAGTTCCTTGTGTCTGAGCCCCTGAGACATTTCCTTGGTTTATTGGCACAGCCCTTCTCAATTTCCCCAGTGTACCTTTCCCATCCAGTACCTCCATCCCTCAAAAAAGGACTTACCACCTTGTGTGGATTGCCATTGCCCTACCATTCTCCTCCAAGTCATGCAATAAAGCATTAAGTGCCAACATCTGTTCAGAGTGAGTAGGATCAGGCCCTTATTGCTCTAATTTAGTAGGACCCTACAGAAGGGAAAATGCCAGAAGGCATTTTGGCAGTCTACCACATACCAAAATTCTCTAAGGAGTGAAATTTTGGTGAAATTTTACCCCTCATGGAGTGAATTTAATAGGTTGAATACCCATATCCAGAGCAAACTGTTCCATTTAAGAGTCTCTTCATATGTACTTCAAGCACCACAGACCATACTGACTTTTACTGACATTGATGTAAATCTGCTAATTTCCCTGAAGCAGGCAGGCCTATGTTATTTCACTGCTGTTGCTGAAAAATAATGTAACTGCAAACAAACATGGCTTTTGATGTTAAGGCAGATTCAGGATTTCTCTGATATGACCTCTGATTCACGACAAGAAAAGAAGTTATAATCTACTAGGTAAGCTTTCCCCTACACTGATGATAAACCTGGATCTGAAATTTGCTGTGGCCAAAGACTTCACAGGTTCAAAATCAGAATATGGGTCCACTGCAGAAAATCAACATCTGGGACTCCCCTTCCCCAACACCCATAATAAGTAGAAGGGGAGTTTTTCATCAGTGGGTAACTCAGAATTATCTAAACTTTGTAATTTTTTTACACCAGCAGGTGGACCTAGCTCCAATGTTTTCTGGTGCAGTAGAAGACTACACACAGAATGGAAGAAGTGGGGCAAGCTGGTAATCAGAGCAGCCCCTCAAGGCATCTGCCACTTGCTGCCTCCTCCAAGGAGCTCCTCTGATTAGCTCTCTACTAATGCAAATGCCTCCTCCATATGCATTATGACTCAAGCTAATGGGACTACTTTCCACAGACATGGCAGGCAGAATTTGGCCTAGAACTACCACACTGAGTTCTGTTGTGGGTGTTATATCAACACATACTGGCTACCTTGTCTGATTACCTGATTGCCTAGATTTAGAACAGGCTTTTTTAACCTCACTTTACCTACAACTTACTTGTCATGGTAATGGGTCTGCTGGGCTTGCTCCTGTTGCTGAGGAGCTTGCTGGTAGTTTTCCTTGAACACACTGAGGTATTCCATAGTAATCATATCTGTACTATGGATATAAAATGATCTCTTTGCTATACTTACCTATTTTATAATCAAATTATTCCACCTATGCATGCTTAGCATGGTAGAAATTTTTTAAATTATAATAGTAGATGCATGTTGGACAACTCTTAGTTAGGCTGCGTATTTTAAGCAACATGAAGGAAAAGTTTTACTCTTTATATTTTTTTTTCTCAGACTATAATGGCCTATTTATAGGCCAGTGCCAAAAGCAAAGTGTAAACAGGCAGATGTGCTGTTGGAATATTTCTCTGTCTAAATAACAGTATTGGGAGCCAGAGGAGTAATAACATAGGAAATCAATTGGGAAATTTTGTAAAGAGTGATTCTCATACAAATTCTTCAGAAAATTTATAAGTCTACTGTAGTCCCCTCTTTTACAAGCATTCAGCCCCAATAGTTACCACATGTTAAGCTAAGGGAGTTTGGGCAATTCACCTGGAGAGAAAACAACCATTTAACAAATAAAATAAAATAAATCTGTGCCAAATCACCGTGTGCAGAGACAGGAGTACCTCTCACTCTCCCATGGTGCTCAGAAGTTCTGCCTGATGCCATTAATGAAGAAATCAAAAAGTTAACAGCAAGAAAGTACAAACTAAAAGGAGAGATAGTGGAACCAAAGTCAAATCTGATGAAAACAAAACATTCTTTTGGATATGGAAGAACAACATATGTAATTACCCAATCTCCCTTTGGACCTCAAATAAGCAATGAAAAATGAAGGAAAATAATTAGTAGTGTTCAATGCTGTCTGTAATGCAGACTATTTTATCATACAGGAACACTTCCTCTTTCCTACAGTGGCATCCTCTCAATACCCCTTACCACCACTGCAGTTGGCATTAACTGCAGAAGAATTTATTCTCTGACTTGCTCACTTAATATAGCATGATAAGGAATGATAGTCTAATAAAATCAAGGCTACCCATCACCCAAGTGCAAAGAAGCCCCGCACAGCTGCGCAGCAACATACCCTGACAGAGAAGGAGAAGTGGAAAGAAAGAAGAAAATGCATAAACATGACATAATGTCAAGTCAGTTCTGCCATTTGTCACCTTCAGATGTTTTAATATGGCACAACTTGTGCCATATTACTAGTGAACTCGTGTTATTTCATGTGACAGAAAGTTTCTCAGCAAAGTGTTTACTGGAATAGAAACTGGACTCTAGAAGAAGCACTAAGGTTTGTTTCATGCAGGTGTCTTCCATATCAAAGGCACTATTGCCAAAAGAAAAAAATCAAAACTTGAAAATGCACAAACATGACATCATGTCAAGTCAGTTCTGGCATTTGTCACCTTCAGATGCCCTTCTGAGAACTGATTCTTGGTAACCCCTTGCCTCTAGATACTTCTGCATCTAATGCCCGTTTACAACAGTTTTGCCAGCATCCAGTCTATATTGATTTTGTATTAATAAATTTAGCTCAACTATATGTTTTAATATGGCACAACTTGTGCCATATTACTAGTGAACTCGTGTTATTTCATGTGACAGAAAGTTTCTCAGCAAAGTGTTTACTGGAATAGAAACTGGACTCTTGAAGAAGCACTAAGGTTTGTTTCATGCAGGTGTCTTCCATATCAAAGGCACTATTGCCAAAAGAAAAAATCAAAACTTGGACTACTGTTTAACTGTTTGTTTGGTTTGGTCTTTTTTTTTTTTTAATTAAGCCCTTCCTTTTGTTTTGGGGAAAAAAAGGGGGAGGCAGAGAGGAAGTAAATTTTGAAACAATTTTAGTTCATAAACATAAGAGGAAAAACAGTTCAAACAAATATAGATGGACATGTCCTGCACACACTACAGTACACAAAAATGTCGTCAACTTTTTCACAACATTTAATTTCCTCCTATTTTTTAAAGAACCTCATCACCAATATGAGGCAACGTGTGAGAATCTCACCTTTCTTTTCATACATTGTCAAATATTCTAAGCCTTAATCTTGTCAGGTAAAGCTAAAGAAACATAATGCAAGACACACATTTTGTTGTTGTTGTTGTTGGTTTTAAATCTTACAGTTCTTTAAAACTTATCTAATTACTACAGGGCTTGGACTTCTCATTTGATGTGTTTTCCTGGTGGAAATCCTTGAAATGATGACATTTCAAACAAAAGCAAACTTCTCAATTACTTTATTTCTGGAGGTCATAAGCCATAAGGGGAACTAATTAGCAGTAGCATATTTGTCTTCTTCACACAGGAATTTTCACCAAAGATCATAAACATGATAATTTAGGCCAGTTAACTTAGGTCATATTTTTAACATGAACATGAGGAACCTAAAGGAATGGGAACAGTGAACACCATGTAGAGTCGGGGACATGGGCAGTGGCACTGAG
>NW_008628873.1:0-27123 GCF_000691845.1 Merops nubicus
CAGGAATGAGGACTCGCTTCTCACAGTGTGTTAATAGCAGATTAACAATAGTTATTATTAATTGGTAACTTGGCATGTTTTCTGAAGGACCTTCAGTTGCATGGGATTCTGCATCACTGGTAGGGGTAGGACACGCTTAGTGCAAGAAACCTCAATGTGTCCTGCAGACTTGGGCCCTTGGCTGTAGGTGAGTGCTGCACTCTGTGGGCTACCAGCAGGAAAACAAGGGTACAAGCTACTGACCAGTGGAAAGGTGCCTCCAGAGGCACTAAAAAACAAAGAAGAGAATAGAAGGTAGAAAGTTTCAGGTACCAGGCTTGTGTCTGCCTCATAAAGGTTTCTTTTTCTTTTTTTGGCTTGTATCTTTCTGTCTTGTAAAAATAGCAACTCAGTTCTAATTTGAAGTGATTCAACTTTTTAATGTTCATGCTGTTAGAAAAAAAAATAAATACATCCCTTTAAAAATTATCAAACAGTCTTCAAAAACAGCTAGGACACTCCTTTGAACATTCTGCTTTGCAATTGATGTTATTCAGCAGGTGGTATTAAGCCATTTCAATATCACTCCTCAGTTTTTGTAAATTTCAAAAAATGTGCACAACCATGCTTCATTTCAGCATAATAACCTTATGGCAGGTTTAATTGGTTCTCAAGATACCTTTGTTATTTCCACAGCCTTTCAGTTCTTCATGCAAACGTGATCTGTACTTTACTTTCAAAGCTCTGTTGAAATTAAGTAAAATGAAAATTCAGCAATTCACTATTTCATGCCTATTTAAAAGGTGTTTTTAACATCTTAGTAGAAAGAGAAGTATCTGGGGAAATATACAGATTTTATAAATCAGGTGTTTGGGAAGAAAGAGCGTTTTGTGTTATTTACTATAATGCTTTAAAGGATATTTTAATAGTCATTTCTGAACGTTAATCTTACCTAACCGTGACTATTCCTTGTTGGATATAGGTTAACATCAGAAGTATTAATGCTAAGAGTTCCTTTTTGGGAAAAAAAAGTTTTTCAATTTGTACTTTCCCCCCCCCGTATTTTTTATTATGCTGAAATCAAAGTGGGAGCTCCAGTGAAGATGACATTTAATTGTGAAATCTGTAAGCCCATGATTTTCTCCAAGAATTCAAGCTTCTGTCTCTCTATAATAAACTACAGACTTTATAGGTAAATCTAAAATATTAAAGTATAGTCCAAATGACTTTTATAGAGCTATATTGTACTTGAGAGACGTGCCGTGTTTCTGTGAAGGAGTCACTGAGTCCTTGCATGAGGTGACCTGACTGATTTCATCAATTGAATAAATTACTGATCTACAAAATCCTGGAGGCTGGAGGTAAATATTCTGGGAAGGCATCATTGCACATTTGCCTTGTGTGCATGCTTCCTGTGGCATCTGCTGTTGGTCATTGCCAAAGACAGGCCACCTTACCAGATGAACTGTTGATTGATCCTATCTAGTACTGCTGCCTGACCTTCCAATCTACCTAGGCCCCTTTTTAAAATCCATGAAAGAAACAAAGCTGCTGGTGGTAAGAGCCAAAAGCCACTGACATGGCTTATTATCAGTTGGTAAAAAAATAGGAAACAAAGAATTGAGGAAGATCATCAATAGCCTCAGCCTCCCTCAGACATCTGTGTCAAGTTTTGTTTAGATGTTTGCCAGGAGACTGACCAGTGAGGTGATAGGTTTTGCTGGTGATAGTCAATTACTCAGGCAAAAAAAGAGAAAAGCCAAGTTAAGAAGAGTTGCTGAAGGATCTTAGAACACTAACTTAACAGATGAAATCCAACAATCATTAATGTTACTGGAGTCTTACAGGAAAAACAGTCCAGGCTTTCATACTGAACTCCAAAATATTACTACCTGAGAAGTTATAATTCACGAAATCTTCACAACACTGCTTCATTACAGTCAAAATCAAAATGTTAGGAATTTTTAGGAAAGGAAAAAAAATCCACAAAGATGTAATTACAACACATTATTTAACTACAACATCCATACATTGTGAGTATTATTTATTGTTTTGATTCCCTACCTCAAAAAAGATGTAAAAGAGTTAAAAAGGAACACAGAAGGGCAAGAAGGATCATCAAAGGCAGGGAGTGGTCTTTCAGGCTTGGGGATGGGGATGAGATTTATAAATCGTGAGTGGAATAGAGAAAAGAGATATAGGACTATTATTCATTGTCTGTTTCCCCTGATATGGAACTGTAAGTATTAATGGAAATGTCTCAGGACCAAGGAAAAGAAACACACACCCTACTCCCCCAAAAACATATTTTTCCATAAAACATGTTTAAGCAGTACAAGTTCTTGAAATAAGGTGTTTAGGGTGGCCAAAAATTTATGTAAGATAAAAATGTAATTCAGAAAAATTCACTGAAGGATAAGCCAGCAAGGGTAGCTGAATCTAAGAGACCACAGCCTTGCTCAGAAAGTTCTTGAGACACAAATTTCATGCGAGTGGGAAAGGACACTTGCTAAACCTAAATATTTACCAGGGAGACAGACAATGAATAATAGTCCTATATTTCTTTTCTCTCTTCCACTCACAATTTATAAGCATTGAGGTCTGGACTGAATTTGGTGTTGACCCAGTACAGGCATAAGAATGACTCAAGATGTATTAAATAACAAAAGAGTGCACGTGGTTCCTACATATTTGGGATGTTGCTGTCAGAAGGCTGGAAGAGCAGACCCTTGCAGATTGGCTGATAGAATGGCAGCCAAATTCTTGCCCAACAAGGTCACATGAATCTTGCTGGAAAGGTCTTTTCAGTCTTCTCCTGGGTGGACTCATCAATGTTGACTAGTTGATGGTCTGTACACAGGAAAAACCCAGGAGCCACTTGGGATCTCATGAGTTTTCACCTGCAGTATAAGAATCAGAATTGTTTAGGCTGGAAAAGACCTTCAAGATCATCAAGTCCAACAGTTAACCCAGCACTGCCATGGCACCACTAAACCATGTCTCTCAGCACCACATCTGCATGGCTTTTCAATCCCTCCAGGGATGAAGACTCCAACACTTCCCTGTGCACTCTGTTTCAGGGGTTGACAACACTTTTGGTCAAGAATTTTTTCCTCATGTCCAACCTAAACCTCTCCTGGTGCAACTTGAGGCCAATTCCTCTTGTCTTATCACTTGTTACATAGGAGAAAAGACTGACACCAAGACCTCACACTTTGTTCATGCAGTTATTGCAGACTTCTGCTGCCTCTGTAATTTAAAGCCCTGAAGGAAGATCCTATCCTAGTTTGTGGGAATAAATACTCCTGAAGACTGCTGACATATTACTGAGCTGTGATAAGTGTTTGTTTTTTTTTTCCTTTGCAATTGCCATCTCCACAGTTAATCCTATCTACCTAGTTTTTAAAACTACACCGGTAGGTTCTTTGTCTCATGTCAAAACTAAAGGGCTGTTGTGTTTCTATTGGCATATTTAACATCAGCCAGGCGTTATTGCTGACATCAGTGTCACTTGCTGGTTTCTAATACCTACATTCTATTACCAAACAAACAACTAATAGTCTGAGTAGAGCCAGACAACTAAAATCAAGAAATGAGGCAGCTTGATTAATAGCTAAAAACTGGAACCCTGAAGAGCTGACATATAATATTTATGGGTTTAACATAGTGAAGTAATTTAGGTAACTGATAGTTAGGAAAAGAGAACCAGGTTGCAAAGCACATATTATAAATTAATGATTGATTCTGCCTGACATAAGCACCTAAAAAGATTATTATCTTGGCCCATAAAGGGCCCAAGTAATGGTGCAGTTAAATCTTGATGGAATAAAACATGTCCTTCCTATATTCCTGTTTATTTTATTCTTTTTTTTTGTTTGTGAGTGGAGGAATAATTAGTTACTCTGGGTTTTTATTCAATCCTTGAAGTGTTTTGTTTTTTTCCATGGTATGTACTAAAGTTTATGGCCCTTGTCCTGCTGTCATTTTTGTGCAGCAATTAATTCATGATATCTAACACACAGCTCTGAGAAGGGGCTGATATCCTTAATGTGTCAAGGAAAAGGACATAATTCACAGCTATGTTTTGGCCTATCACTATCTTCTGAAGTTTTCTAATTGCAACAGTTGACAATATAATTGATTTACCTCCCTTCACAGACAAAGATAGGATAAAGCCCTTTAAGAACTATGGGATTAACCCAGACCTTCCTTGCAGCACAAGAATACAGTAAATGCAAGTGACAGCTTAGTTCAGTTTGCCTAGAATTGAGCAGGAAAGACCAGGAGCTCTGGTGGTTTGTAGTTACATCTTCTGTTTGAGATAACAAGTTCTCTATGTGTCCACAACCATCCATTTTAACTCCTCAGCAGCTTCCACCTCTCCTTTCTCCTATAACCACCCATCCTGCACTGCAGTTCCTGTGGATGATAGATCAAACCCCAAAACTGCACCCCTTCCTGAAGCTTTCTTACCATAGAGAACAGCTTAGCCTATATGAAGGAATACTTACTGTTGTGCATCTCCTTCAGCAAGTAAGTCTCAACAAGTTGCACATACCTGATCAACCATCTGGCAGATACTGGCAGGCTATAAAGAGAAGAGTTCCATGTTAGCTGCCTTTCAGAGCTGAGATCTGTGCACTTCACACCACAGGACTGCTGAAGCCAAGGCAGTCTTACCCCTAGAATCTTAGAATGGTTTGGGTGGGAAGAGACCTTTTAAGGTCATCTAGTCCAATCCCCCTGCAGTGAGCAGAGACATCTGCAACTAGAGCAGGTTGCTCAGAGCCCCATCCAACCTGAGCTGGAATGTTTCCAGGGATGGGACATCTACCACCTCTGTGGACACCCTGGGCCAGTGTTTCACCACCCTCGGTGTAAAAAAACTCTCCTTCTGTCTAGTCTAAATTTCCCCTCTTTTAGTTTAAATTCGTCACCCCCTATTCTGTTGCAACAGGCCCTGCTAAAAGGCCTTTCTCTGTCTTTCTCATAAGTTCCCTTTAAGTAACAAAAGGCTGCAATAATATCTCCTTTGAACCTTGTCTTGTCCAGGCTGAACAACCCCAACTCTCTTAGCCTGGCCTCACAGCAGAGGGATTCCAGCCCTCGGATCATTGTTGTGGCCTCCTCTGGACCTGCTTCAACAGGTCCATGTCCTTATTGTGTTGAGGACTCCAGAATTGAACACAGTGCTCCAGGTATGTTCTCACCAGGGCAGAATAGAAAGGTAGAATCCTCTCCCTTGACATGCTGGCCATGCTTTGGATGCAGCCCAGGTTATGTTTGGTCCATCAGTATGGATGGACTCACATTGAACTTCCAAGAGGTGATGAAACAGTCTTGTGGGGCTTTTTTCTAAAGGGTTGTAAGGACTTGTGGGTGGGACCTACCTTCAGAAGAATAGTGGGTTACAAAATTCCTCAGTTTTCTGCAACCTGTTTGTGTATCTGCCATCTGCTTCCTAGCACGTTAATCTGTAAGCAAGATGGACCACTGGTTTTGAGCAATCGGGTAGAGGTGCTTAAATGAAGCACCTGCCTTAGATAAGCAATGTACATTGACTTTATATTTTAGTGAAGTGTTTGCTCTGCTTGTGAGACTCTTACATACAGCTTGGGCTCTATTAAACCCACCTTCTCAGCCATATATACATGTTTGTCCTCACCTTTGTATACCAGGAGTCAATCCTTCAGTATATGGCTTTAGTCCTGCTGAGACAATTTATATTAATTGTGCAACTGGCAGCTATTCAGGAAAGTATATATCTAATAACAATGTTTAGGTTTGGATTAAGAGCTTTGCTTATAGCTGATACTAGCAATAACAGTGGATTTGAGGTTTATGTACAGATTTATGTGTTTTTAAATACATAGAAAAAATGACAACAAAAGTAAGGAGGTTTAGCTTTTGTTACTTGTTGTTGTATGGGCACCTTGAATTAATGTTACCTGTAGTAAAACACTGTGGTCTCCAAGTCACTTTGGAATAAAGCCTGTGTGAAAGGAAGACTGTCAAAGAATTTAGTTATCTTTTTTTTTTTTATTATTATTATTTCTTTGTTAATCTCTTCTTCAGGCTTAGCTTGCAGACAGAAGCTGTGTCCCCCTGCCTGAGCTAGAGCTCAGTCTGCAGCCATGCTGCTCCACACACCTCTGCAGCTAGGGCTGGTTGCAAAGCACATTGAAGGAGCTGAATAAATGAAAAAGCCACTGGATTGCATTGAGCTGCTGGCAGCTGTGCTGGCGCTGCTCTCCTGCTGCCTTGTGCAGGTGGAAGCAAGCTGGAACACCTTCATATGTGTTACAGCAGCTCCCTCAATGGTGCAGGTGATCAAGGCAAAATTTCCTCTGGAATATGCTGAGCTGCTGAACAGCCGTTATGGGAAATGAACAAAAATTGGATATAATGTCAAAATATTTTCCTTTGTTTTTAAATGTTTTTATTGATGATTTATCTTCACCTGTAAGTGCTGGTCCCTGCCACACTGACTTGCTGAGGGGCGTTTATTGCAGCACTGGTCAGGCAAAGGCACCTGAGCTAAAAACAAAGCCTGGCTTTTCCATCTTGTTAGACACGTCTTATTGAACATCCCAGCAAGCAGACTTTTAAGTATTGAAATCATGCAGACAACATGTATTCCTAACAACTTCTTGTTAGGTTATACCTGCTCCTGTGCAGACCAAGGTCACTGCTAAATCTTGTGGTCAGGACAGGTGACTCTAAACTGGGATTCCATTCTGTCTTGCTACAACGTGGCAGCCCAAATAAGTTTACCTCTATGTTGCCAGTTCTGTTTTCATTGTTTTAATTGCCCTTACAAGTCAGTTTGCAAAGACAGAAAAACATCCAGCTAACCTTAGACATTGCTGAATGAGAAAAGTGTCCAGTGTTCTATCTTTATACTGACCTGTGGATGGAAGCAAATGCCTTGTGAGGGTGGTTAAAACAATGCAAGTGGAATAACTGGCAGCACAGAGGTAAACCTTTCTGGGCTGTCACATTGTGGAAAGACATTGGAGTGTTCTCACCCAGAGTTAAATTCCCTTGAGGTACACATGGAACTTTATCATCTTTCATCATCACCCACCAAGTATTTCCAGGCCCTGGAGTGAAGGCAATCCCCAAAATGGGTCTGCCTTTGCCCAAAGCAAGAAATACTCACAATTTTCCCCAACAAATTCATTTACTGCAAAAATATCCCATAAACTTCAAAAAGTGCTCTCACTAAGAAGAGACTGAGCTGAAAAGTAAAACCACTAAACAGAATTAGTTCTGTTCTAGCTCAGAGCAGGACATGTATCCAGAGTGGTACTAACTTGCCAAGCTCCAGGAAAATGTGACAGAATAAAAATAATGGTGATAAGAACAGGGTTGGAAAGCTCATGGTCAGGATGCATAGGGGATGAGAGACAGGGTTTGCTTGTCTGGGGCCATGACAGGTGCTTGCAGTTGGGGGGAGCTCACGATCACATTTTTAGTACAGAGAAGAGAAAGCTGTATTCATCAGGTGGCTTTCTCCTTACTAGCCTATCTGCTTTCTTTCTTTTCTTTTTTTTTTTTTTTAATTGCTTGTGACCTTAACACCAGAAGATACAAGAGACAAAGCCAGTAACTGAGAAACTAAAAAAAAAAAAAAAAAAAAAATCTGTAAACTCTCTAAGCTTATGAACATCCATTTCTAGTTCTTACTATGTGTATTACATCCATGTTTGCTTAACTCACATAAAAGCACTTTCCTTTCTAATCCTCTGTTATTCCTTGTAGCAGTAGCAGGATTCCTGTCAAGCACCTCCTTGGGGAATTTTCTGCTTTTGCTTTCTTTCCATGCCTGTATCAGTTGCTTCCAATAAGCATATTTGCTTCAAAGATTCTTTTTTTTTTTTCTATAAAAATGTCTGCAAAATCCACATCAGTCTGTCTCATGCACAATGTTGTCACAGATGTCATGATGATGCCATAGGGTTTGTTTACATTGAGAAAATTATTTTAATGGGGCTACACTGTTGCAGTGATTTTAACATGTCAATAAATATTGTCATATAGGCACTATTTTCCCAGAATCAGAGCTTTCTTTTTTCTAAGCCAGTTTTCTGAGAAATGGCTTAAGTAGAATCAGAAAATAAATGTTAGACATACCTCTGATAGGAAGCTACCAGCATAGCTAATACTGGGGACTTCAATAGGGAATAAGCTCCCAGCCATGACCAGGGCCAGCCACTATCTGGTGGTTACTAAGGAAGCCCACATTGATGGGGCAGGACTGAGGCAGAGCTGGAAATTCTAATCTGTGGGTCAGGATCAGCAGAGCAGATGGCTGGGCACAAAAATACCTGGAAAGTGGCTAAGGTGGAGACAAAGAGAAGCATCTAAGCTTAAAAGTGTGTTGGAGAGGATGTTTTCCATTACAGTTTTCTTAGAAACACATCAAAATTTATCCTGATTACTTTAGTGGCAAGCAAAGTATTAAAATTGTTTGGTCTTTCCATGACAATGGCACAGTATGTGGCAGGAGAGATATTTTTCCACATAGGAAAAACTAACAAATTGGAAAGGAAAAATAAATATTTTCTCTTTGGCCAAATTCCCATCCTTCAAGTGCCTCCTGTTTTTTAATTCTTCTTATCTCCTGGCTTCAGTTGAATACACTTCAGCTGAGTTTGTTAACTGAGGGAAAGAGTGTGTGATCTCACACTGGGCAACAGTGTGAAGGAGGGGAGAACGTGAGCCAGGGGCTGCTTCGGGCAGCAGTGAATTGCAAGCTCCCACTGCTTGGAGCTACCCTGATGGTGCACAGTCGTTGTAAATCCAGCATGTTCAGTCTGCTCACTGCCCATCTGGCACAACACAACAAAACAAACAAAGGAACCAGACAGCACAAATAAATCTGACCCCGAAAGCTAAATTTAGCTAATGATGGTTTATTCCTAACAGTTTGAGAAAGCCTTGAAGTGGTATTATCTCTGGGATTCTCTTTCTGCTCATGTCTGAATGCCTACATGGAAGAAACCAAGCACTTTCTTGGAGAAATGTCAGGTTCAATTGGAGACCACATACCACCAATACTTCATATTTGAGAGAGTTGTGAACATCATGATTATTTGGAAATCTTACACTTATTATCATGGATGTGGGAGGGAAAAGATTAGGGAAAAGATGCTTGAAAATCCATTTAGCCTAGACCTACAAATAGTTTGAGCAATGGTAATTGCATGAGTGATTTGTATAGCCCATGTAAGGTGGAAAAACATTTCTTCAGTGTGACACACAACATAAATGTTTTTTCTTTCTTCAGACTTGTAACCTCATACTGAAATTAAATGTTTTGCATTGGGTATATTTGGTGACAGCAGAACTGCTGCAGAGACATCCGAGAGTGGGAGGACCAGGAGCTACCTTATATCAGTCCCAGGCAGTTCTGCAGCAGCCCCACTAGCCACAATGGTGGGTAGCCATCATGGGGGAACTCCATGATCCCCTCAGTGATGCTGGTGGCACAATCTTACAAATGTATTTAAGAATCATAGAATTGTTCAGGTGGCAGAAGACCTTTAAGATCATCAAGTTCAACTGTTAACCCAGCACAGCCAGGTCATCACTGAACCATGTGCTTCAGCACCACATCTATACACCTCTTAAATCCTTCCAGGGATGGAGACTCCAACACTGCCCTAGGCAGCCTGTTCCAAGGCTTGTCAACCCTTTTGGGGAAGAAATTTTTCCTAATGGCCAACTTAAACCTCCCTCTCCACAATTTGAGACCTTTTCCTCTTATCCTATCACTTGTTGCTTAGGAGAAGAGACTGACCTCCACCTTGCTCCAGCCTCCTTTTGGGGAGCTGTAGAAAATGAGGTCTCCCAAGCATCCTTTTCTCCAGCCATGGAGATACCATGGTGGAGCAGATGTCCTTGCTGCAGCACACAGAGGACTCATGCTGGAGTGTGTTTACCCTGCACAAAACTGCCACCTATGGGAAGGACCCATGGTGGGGCAGGGGAAAGTGTGAGGAGAAAGGAGCAGCAGAGAGGAGCTGATATGAGCTGACCACAACTTCCATTCCCCATTTCCTTGCCCTGCTTGGGTTTGGGGAGGAGAAAGAGGTGCTTTAATTGGCAGCCAATTAAATTAATTTTCCCCAAGCTGAGTCTGTTCTGCCTCTGAAGATATGAAGATAATTGGCTTGTCTTTATCTTAATCCTTGAGCCTTTGTTTCTTATTTCCCTCCTACCTGATCCTGTTGAGGAGGGGGAATGAGGCAGTGGCTGGATGGGGGTCTAGCAGCTGGCCCAGTTCAACCCACCACACATTTTTAAATAAAAATTGTATTTAGGTACAATTAAGACTTCCTTTAACATGGTTTGTGCCTGGAAATCTGTGTAGTGATTGATTTGTTTGGGTTTTGTTTTATTTTTTGCTACTTGTTTGTTTGTTGTTTTGCTTTGTTTAAAAAAAAAAAAAATCCTGAAGGGAAATGAGCTCTATACATTTGAGTAATTTGTCTCAGTGCTGCTATACAGAAATTTTGATAGAATTTAGAGGAACATTGTGGTAACAGTTTTGGAAGGGTTCAAGTGCCTAGGAAGTTTATCATACCTGCACTCATCAGAGTCTTAGGATTGGATTCTCTTCTTGCTAACACCAGTTTCCCACCAAGGAAGGGGGTGCCAGTCCTGTTAGACAAGATGTTTGTCTTGTAAGCAGAGATGAAGGTGGAAGAAAAAGAGAATGTCAGAATTTGTCTTCTGAAGAAGAAAAGTTGCCAAGTGGAAAATCAAACTGTTAGAAAAAATGTCCTCTGTGGTCTTTAAGAATGTATTGTCATATTGTAACACAAATATGTATTTCTGTGGGTTAATCAATGCCAAATAACAGAAAATCCTGCCTCTCTGCCACTTTAGCATCCTTAAGAGGTTTGTCAAGACTTTGTTTCGGAAACCTGCTTGTGCCCTATTCTTCTGTTTTTCCAGAATACAAGTATTTCAGTTAGTGCTTCTACAGAATCCTTTTTCTGTTTGCTAGCAGATGTGCAGCACTTGTATGAAGCAGAGGTCTGCACACTTCTAGAGATGAAAAAACATCAGCTCTGGAAAGAACACCAGAGGCTGGCAGATGATTTGAGCAGACAGCATGGCACAGCAGATGTCTCTGACTACCTTTCTTACAAATACTTGTGCTGTGAAGCCAGCAGTTGTTGTTGAGAAAGCACCAGGTGTTTCTATTATTTTGTGTTTTGCAGAGAAGATCTTTCAGTTGAAAGGAACAAGAGAAGGAAAGGTGAGAAATATTTTCACTTTTCCCATCTTGATCCTTATTCTGAGTTGTCATTCTATTTCTCCGGGGAAAAGAAAGGCAGTTCACAAAATTCCACACTGCAGTGACAAGCTCTGTTCAAAAACCACACAACCACTTCAATAATGGGTTAAAGACTTTGAAACGGCTGCATAGTTGTGTCCACCACATGGAAGAAGTTCATTTAATCTCCTTTATTCCTCTTGTCACTGTGCCATATCTGTGCCATTTACAAACCCTTTCATGATTAGTCCATAATGGGTCTCAAGCTCCATTTTTCTTCCAGTGGTTTTCACAGGTTTTCTATTCCTTTTCTTCTGATTCTCTAAGGGTTATCTGCGCTGATGTTTGAGTAGTGGCTCCTGAAGTCGCCTTGTAGAACTGAGGTTTTTGTGTGATACTGTGCCAAGCATCCTAGACTGAGAACTTTAGTAATCTAAATACAATAAAGTTACATAATCTGGTGTTTATTCATGATTCCCTACCCTCCTTTGTGGCAGGGAAACAGTCAACATGTCTTATGCCTCCTAATCTTGATCAAGAGTGCTCTATAGACAAAGTATATAATTTAAAATGAAGTTTAAATTCCTTAATTGTAGCTTTTAACTCAACTTCTTTTTATGACTTTGTGTTGTTTTTTAATTGGTTTATTTGAGGGTTTTTTTTGCACCATGGTTGTATATATGCTTATTTGCAACAGTCCCACTGTTCATTTTAAAAGTACTTCATATTGTAACTGTCTAATGTCACAGTATGGTCCATCACGTCCATGCAGAACACCAACAAAGGTTTGCTATAGATTAAATTGTTTTTTATTTGGTTTATTTGAGTTTTTTTTTTTTTCACCATGATTGTATATATGCTTATTTGCAACAGTCCCACTGTTCATTTTAAAAGTACTTCATATTGTAACTGTCTAATGTCACAGTATGGTCCATCACGTCCATGCAGAACACCAACAAAGGTTTGCTATAGAATAAATATACATGATTCCTAAAACAATCTGAAGGGCTTATGGAACATAGGGCTGCTTTCTTTCATAGAAAGGAGACCAGAAAATGTGTCATATATCTTTTACTGTAAAACATCAAGTCAAGAAGGGTTCTAAATATTACTTTATAATCTGTATAGAATATAAATTCCTGCTCCTAGGTGATTCTAGTAGATGTGCTTTAACGTTTAGTTGGTGTGGGTTTGAGGAGCTAGCAGGCTTTTTGGGCCATGTATGTGTGAAAAGAATTGTTCCAAATGAAGCAAGATGCAATTGAAACATGACGGCTGCTTGGATGGTACCGTTCAGGGTCAGCATAACTGTCCATAAATGAAATACCTACATGAGACCCCATTTCTAAATAGTATCTATTTACTTGCTCATCATGACGAAACCCAGTCAGATTGGTCTGGCTTGTACTGGCTTGTTAACTGGTACTTTCATAGTGAGCCAGCAGTATGCACTTGCAGCCCAGAAAGCCAGCCAGATCCTGGGCTGCATCAAGAGAAGTGCGGGCAGAAGGCCGAGGGAGGTCATTCTTCCCCTCTATTCTGCTCTGGTGAGACCCCACCTGGAGTACTGCATCCAGTTCTGGAGCCCCCATTACAAGAGGGATGGGGACCTGCTGGAGCGTGTCCAGAGAAGGGCCACGAGAATGATCCGAGGGCTGGAGCAGCTCTCCTATGAGGACAGACTGAGAGAGTTGGGGCTGTTCAGTCTGGAGAAGAGAGGGCTCCGAGGTGACCTCATTGTGGCCTTCCAGTATCTGAAGGGGGCCTACAAGAAAGCTGGGGAGGGACTTTTTAGGATATCGAGTAACGACAGGACTAGGGGGGAATGGGGCAAAGCTGGAAGCGGGCAGATTCAGGCTGGACGTGAGGAAGAAGTTCTTCACCATGAGAGTGGTGAGGCCCTGGAATGGGTTGCCGCGCGAGTTGGTTGAGGCCCCATCCCTGGGGGTCTTTAATGCCAGGCTGGATGAGGCTCTGGGCAGCCTGATCTAGTGGGAGGTGTCCCTGCTCATGGCAGAGGGGTTGGAACTGGGTGACCCTTGTGGTCCCTTCCAACCCTGCCAGATTCTGATCTGTTTTAGCAGAGGACTTTAGAGCCCTAACGGCCCAATGGTTGGACTTGATGATCTTAAAGGTCCCTTCCAACCAAAAGGATTCTGTGATTCTATGTTTTCTGCCTTTGAACTTGCAAGTCAAAACTTTTATCAAAAAAGATGAAATCATTGCTTTTTTCAAAATGTGACTCCAGTGCAAACTATGAAATCCTTTTTGCCTGAGAATTCTCCCGTTCTTTTCGGAAGGATGATATTAAAGTGAATGCTGAATGCTCTTGCAATTGATTCGCACATCCACGAAAAGGAGTTGTTCCTGATGTTAAGATCTGTCACTGCAGTATGATTAGACACTAGTTTTTTATAAGTTGTGAGTGGAGTTTGGCTTCTAAAGAGAAATAGATGAGACATCTGGCTGGTATCTTACCAAGCTTTCCAGGAAGAGAGAGAGCCTGGTTATTGCAGCATCTGACTCCTGTAGGACCAAGGAGCAAGTCTCAGGATATGAGCAGCTTTCATTTAAGATAATAAGAAAGATACTGTTAAAACAAGATGATTTTTAATATCCGAAAGCATGACAGACATCAAACATTGTCTCACACTCGTGGAAAAGTGATATTCATATAACTTTTAGAAAGTTAATATGGGAAGTGAAATGTTGCTGAAATCCACTCTAAGAGAGAAGTCCTAACCTTTTCTAAATAGCAGATATCAGAGCATACCATTTTGGTGATTTTAGACTTTTATTAGCTTTTTGGGACCATGAGAGCCATGCAGATGGCTAAAGTAGAAAACCATTATTAAAAACCAACGTCTTATATCTTCTGCAATCTTTTCCCCTTTTAAGGAGAAAAAAAGGAGCTAGTATTTATCTGGAAAGGAACTGTCTTTTCATTAGAAATAAGGCTTAATCCCCTACACAGAAAACTCAAGGTTAACGATATCAAATTTGGGTGGACATAGCAAAGTCCCAAAGCATTACAAATGGTTACAGGCTTTTCTTTTAAAGAACAGAACATCAAACAAAATTTCGTGGAATTTTTGTTCTGTCTTGATGGAACAAAGAGGATTTATTTTATTAAAAATCTCCATATACCTGTGGTTTAACACAAGGTATCCAAAACATATAAATGGCCATCCTGTTCCACAAATGTATGAGATCATCTCCCAATCAGAGAAAGTATGGTGTATTTCTAGATGCTAAGGGCAACAACAAATCTGAGGCACCCTCAAGCCACAGTTCACAATGGATATGTGAACATACACACTGAGGAAACATTTTGTGCCTAAAATAGATTGACTTATGAGAGTCCTCTTCAGAATACATACCAATGTCCTAGGAGTGTCCAGTTAAAACACAAAATAGCTCATCTATCAGTAAAAATTGCAAGTTTAAAATAAATATATTGCATTTAATAATATGGTACAACTCCATTAAAGGTTGCTGTGTTCAAGAACGAGCTGCTGTGGTACAGTCTGAGCAAAACACTCAAAGGAAAAAGAGGAATTATTTACTACAACTACAGCAGATCCTTCCTCTGTATAGTATCAAACATACATAATTAATATCCTTGAAAGGGTCATCTAAACAATCCTTCAGGGCATGAGTGGAAACACCAGAATTTTCTGAAACAGCAGAACTATGCACAGCTCTATGGGAACACCTATAGGCACTTAAAAAATTGATTTTTGCTGCAGGATTTTTTCTTCCTTTCATGGAAGATTCACAGATCAGATTGTTGCAACTTGTGAATTGTTCAAAAGCAATTCTCTGTCAGTAACTGACAAACATCAGCAGGCTACTTGGTGCATTCAGGGACTAAAAGTAGACGATAATCCCAAATTAGCAAGTAAGTCAGGTTTTAGGAGCCTTTGTCTACCACTGGAATGTCTCTTTTGGGTACATGTAATGACAACGGGTAGCCTTTATCTGAAATGTAACTTTGTTAATAGTAATTAAGTAGTTAGAATCAATTTGCATTTAGATGTCAAAGCTCTGTAACTTAACTGTGAAACCCAGTCAGCTGTTTTCCTGTGGAGAAAGCAGGAGGTATTTGCTCCTGTATGCACAGTTCAAACCCTCTGTGATAGAATCCTGCTTGAATGCATGGCATGAAATGTTAAATAGCATGAAAGTGCAGAAAGAAGCTAAATAATGACATAGGTAATGTTTCTAAGAAAAAAAGGGTTCAGAAGGCTTACTCTACGAAATGGACTGATTTAGTTCAGCCTGAGCTAGAATGGTTCATTCATCCCAAGCTTATTCTTGGGGAAAAAATAAGGAAGATGTTAAACGATTAGGTTCTGAAACTTGTTTTGGCTGCCTATGCACTGGCAGTGAGTGCTGACAAAAACTCAAGACTGGAATAAACAGCAACACATCAGCTTCTCCCTCCAGTGTAAACAAGCAGCTAACTGGGCAGCTGTGGGAAGTGGGGCTAAAGGGGAAGTGAAAAATAGGTTTATACATTTTCATTGATTTTTTTTTTTTAATTTATTTTCTTTTTCTGTGTGCTTTGCAACTGTGGATGCAAGAATAAAGGGTTGAAGAGGATATTTGAATTATTTAAATTAACTTGCCCTTCAAAGAACCCTGCAGTGAGTGATTAAACTGGACCTCTTCTCAACCCACTGGCACTACTGGCCAGAGACACAGTTTCAAAATGGTTACGCTACATGATTCTGTCTGGATGGGTGGAAGTGGAACTCCATCAAAGGGGTACATCTAAGGAATTTTAAAAAGCTATGAAGATCTCCTTGTTTCTGCCTGTGAAAAACACAAGGTTTGAGGAAGAGATGCTGGATGTTACCTGAGCAATGTTTTCCCTGAAAACAGACTGTTTTGTCTGCAGAAGTCTTTGCAGTGAGCTCTCATTCCAGTGAGGCTGGAAACCTTGTAGGTGTAATTCTGAAAGAGCTAGAGAAGGGACAGTGAAGAAGGGTCATTAAAGCCCAGACATTAAAGTACTACACCCAGGTTTGTTTTTTCAGTACAGGAGGGAACACACACAGTGGAGTGAGTCTAGCAGAGGCATACAAGATGACAAGGGGCCTGGAGCACAAGGTGTATGAGAAGATGCTCAAACAGCCCTTGGCAGGTATCTTCCTGCCTCCATAATTCTGAGTCTGCTTCCATGATTCTGTATTTACATAAGTTTTCTTTACATTAGAATTGTGGTGCATTATCTTTGGAAATGTTCTTTTTAGTATTTCATACATTTAAATGTGTATAAAGCTTAGGTCTGTAGAGTTAAGTATGGAAAATAATATGTATTGGTGTGTAAAATGGCAGAAGAAAATATTTTGAGGTTTAAAAATGGCTCCAGGAGAGATTTTAAGTAGCTAAGAAATGCTGCAGTGCAAAGCAGCTGCTGGCTTTAACTTCACAGTGGCTGACTCACAATCTACCCAACTAAACACTTTATTACAGAATGATGATTTCTTAACAAAATAAAATTGACACAGGTTTATTATCCCAGGGTAACAATATTACTGTTATGTCCTTATGAATAGTGCTATGATTTTAATACAACGTTTGAAAAACACTGTGTTGTAATTCAGAAGCTTGTATAGCTATGTGTGGGAGGCTTCACATGTAAGCTGCTGCACAAAAAAAAAGTAAAGAACCCAAAACTGAAGAACCCTTTAAAAATGTGAACATCCTGTACGATTGCCTGGAGATGAATAAGAGAGAGGTATGACTAGGGAAGACAAAGATAGGGACTGAGAAAAAAAATAAATAAAAAAAAAAATCCAGAAGTTTTTACTTCTACCTCTGCCTGAAAAGTCATGTCAGACATCACACTCTTCAATTGCCACTCTTCTGTAGTACTTGGCTAAGGGATACTCTTGTTATTGAGGCTGGGTGGGAGACCATTTTCAGCATTATAAAATATTTTTACTACAAGAAAGTAGCATTTTCAGAGGTTCTACAACTACTAAGAAGAGCTAAGCATGAAACATGGAAGAAGTAAGCCGTTATCTTCTCAGGTAATTAAAGACCTGCCTCATTTTAAACTGATGAAGTTGAAGGTATCTGCTTGGTACAGCTGCATAAAAAAACTCTGTTTTGAAAACTCAGTGTTATTTTACATTTGGAAAGAATTTGCATACTGTAACCTAGGCCATAGTTACCTAAGGAGATGATGTAGGCATGTAACTTCAGGGCCCTCTCCAGAGTCATGCAGAAGATAGACTTGAAATGGGATCTCTCACTTTCCAGCTCTAGTGGAGTTACATTTCTCTCCTCTGTATGAATCACAAACTCCACCCTGAACCCGAGGAGGCTTCCTGTGGACTTTGTTACTGGTTTATTGTGCTGCTTCTAAAAACCATTACTAGTTTTACATGAGCCAGCATTTTTCATGGGAAAATTTTATTGCACCAAGTAGCTGGCAGGCAGCAGTATCAAGAGGTTAACCTTAAAGAATACGAAATTTAGTGGAACATGACAGAAAATAAACTGAAGTCCAGTGAAACAAACAGATGGTGGGAGAGACTCTTCCATTAACCTTGTCTGAAGATCACATGCTGCAAGACCTTTATCATCTCTGAGTGCATCTTTTTCCCAGCCTGCTTTCAGATGTCGGTAACCTCCAAGGCAAGCACAGGCTGGATCAGGTAGAGTTATGTTAGCACTTACTTATATATCTTCCCTGCTCTAGTACTGTGTTTTATTAAAGAAATGTTCTGCTTGGTTATTCCTCACTCCACAGACACAGAAGCTGAGGGAAAAATGGTGGAAAAAGTGCCAAAATGTCCTGGAGCTGTCCAGAGCAAAATTAAAATTGAATCTATGGTGCTAGCATCTGCTTTGGTAGAAACAAAATGACTGTTGAAACCAGCATGTTTTATTTATAGTGCTGCATTTCAAAGTATATTTCAAAATATCTTTTTAAAAAAATATTCCTATAGGAGACTAACACAGCTCTTGAGCATTCTGCATATACTATGACTTTCTTAAGAATTACAAACCATATACCAAGTCAACAAAAAACCCCCAGGAATACAATTCAACATAGTGAACTTGCGTTGACTTCAGTTTGGCAGGTGTCAGAGGATCAAGGGAAACTTCTCTTTTACACATGCTCTTGGTTTTTAATTAGAAGTGCTAGCGTGATGTGTGCCAGTCTTACACAGGACACTCAGGAGCTTTTGCTGGCATTACTGGAATGGGCAGAAGATGGAGAGTTCTGGTATCTGAACAAGCAATCTAGTTTAAAAACTATGCTAAAACTTTGGAGGTAACTATTAGCAAGTCACATAATCCCTGGTTAGTGCCCTGTTATAAAGTCATATAATTAGGTTTTAAGACAACCATAAATACCCATCTGTTTACTAGTCAGTATTTTTTGTTTTACAACTGTAGCATTAGCATAAGCATTTGTAACTGCTACCTACGAGAATTTCTGGTGCCTGTTTCAGTTCTTTGTACGAAATTATTCTTGCATGGCATTTGTAATTGTTCCTGTCAGGAAAATGGAAACCTTGCACATATTCAGTAATGTGCCTTGGAGAGCATGTAACCTTGGAGATCTGCGTAATGTACCTTCGGATAATGGAAATTCTGTAGATAGTTCCTGAAATACTACTTTCCTCCTCATGAAAGCTGAATTCTTTCCAGAGGTAATGTTTGCCCTTGGCAAAACAAATTTTGATACAATAATGTTTATAAACAGCGTAGGAAGCGAGAAATCCTTCACATCTGTCAAATGTCCCAGTATAAAACTTTCTGCTTCTCAAGCGTGCAGAAAGCTGCACTGAAAAGGAGAAACTAACAAAAAACCTTTGAGAGATAAGTATCCAAGAAAATGAAGCAAAATGTGATCTTTTATTGTGTATATTTGCATATGAAAATTGATTTCTTTTTCTGGAATTGCAGTTTCCCATCTTGATCTGCCCCTTTCAGAATCGTAATGAAACAAAATGCACTTTTCAAAACAAACTAAGGAAGGATTTTCCTTGTCAGGCTATTATTTTTGAAGTCCCTACCAATTTTAGCCTACTCATCAAGTAATCTATTTTTTCATTAAGCTCAGAAATCAGGTTCTTTTTCACTTCCAATATATTCATGGTGCTGTTAATCATAAGGAACCAGTACAGAAATTAGGTCTGTTCTCTTGCTGTTTGAAAAGAGTAAGTTTGCAAAAAAACCAAAAAAAACCCAAACAAATAAAAATCTTGAAGCTGTATTTTCTAGGTGACTGACTTGGGTGTTTTGTGAATAAAAGATAGAAGCTTTTAAATCATGTATGTGCTTTTTACCCAGTGCTTTTCATACATGAATCAGTGCACAAATGACATATACCTAATCCTAAAAAAAATACCTGCTAGGGCCTCTTCAACTGCTAAAGTATGCAGCCAGTTTTTATTATGCTGCTTGTTTCCCTTCCCCTTCTCCATCCCCTTCTCCTTCCCCTTCCCCTTCCCTTTTCCCCGTAAACACCAGTGCCCTCCTTATAATTTGTAAAACAATCATTTTACACTAGTCATGAAGTTTAAGGAACCTGTATCCTACAAATAAATGCTTAGCATGTTAGTGAAAAAATAGAATTAATGGGAATTAAGCCTTTCTGTCATTAAACATTACATTTGCCAGCTTTGGCAGTTTCCATTAAAAATGCATTTGTTTTTATCTTTGACAGTGTGAAATATTGGCTAGAACTGGTACTTCCAGGCTTTGCCAGCAACTGCACCCCATGACAAGTTGCATTCTTAAATTTCACAGCAATTTCTCCTTTCTTCACCTTGGAGTGATGAACCCCTGCAGCACTAGCACCAGGATAGAAGTCCTGTTAAAATATGCATTTAGATTATGTATCTATGTGTAATTTTACATATATTTCAACTAGTAAGAATTTACCACATAAATTCACTTTGTAGTCTTGATGACTATCAGCACGTGAATGAAATTATGGTTATAATATAGATTCATTTTATGAAATTATTCTAAATGCAGATAAAACTCCACAGGTACAGCAAGATTAATTATTTGCTTGACCTTAAAATAATTATTAATAAACTGGGTCAAAGAAAGATACTCAATACAGCATCATTAAAACATTTTATCAGAATGCATTTTATGCAGAAGTTAAAAAAAACTGCGAAATAATAAGATTTTTAATAAAACTTGTTAAGAATGTTATTTTCTACTCATATACTCTAACATTTTTTTTTTTTCAAAATTCCTCTAAGTCTCAAGTGAATTGCCTCAAAAATACAAGTACAATATCCCTTTAGGCTACAAAGACCAGTTAAGATAAAACAAACATGACTACTCCTTTAGACTGCATCACACCAGTTAATAATGTAATTTTTTTATTTTTTTTTTTACCTTGAGTATGATTTGTCTCCCTAGAAAAAAAAATGACAAAATATCAAAAAGTGGGGAAATGACAAAGTTTCTTCATGCTGAAATTTTTGTTTGAGGTGTGTGACTAATGCCAGTGAGAATACGTGTCTCTGTTCTCAAGTTCTTTACTGAAAGAAAATGGAATAACTCACACTGGCTTCAGCAGTTCTGTGATAGGATTACGTGCCTTTGTGAGTCTTTCTTCCTCTCAGGATGTCTGTTCAGGCCATATCTGTGGTAACAAAGGCTTGAGGCGTCACTTTCTGCAAACTGGATTTTGAAGAGGAGGAAATATGTCCATTGGCACCCTGAAAAATAAAAATTTCATTTAGCAAAGGTCTGTTCCAAAACTCCCTGAAATCAGTAGGAGCTCTTCAATTTGATTCCACAAACCATGGAGCAACTCAAAAAGGTTTCAGTCAATGGCGGCCTAGATTGCAAAACAGTGTTTCTCAAAAAGAACTGTACTGTGACTTACGTGACAATTTTCTGAACATGATGTTTGTTTTATTGTTTTGTTTTGTTGTGCTTTTTTTTTTCTTTTTTTTTTTTTTTAAGAAAATAACAATTCTGTCCAGAACTGTGCACAAATAGATTAATGGCAAGAAATGTGGCAGAATTTTGACAATGTATTAATAAAACTTAGTGCTAGCAACATTTATCCTAAGCAAGCAACTTATTATGTCATCTTAAAAAGCAAACAAACAAAAAAACACCCAAAACCAACCCATCAAAGAAAAAGCCCATGAAAACAAGCCAACAAAGAAGCCCATGAAATTAGAAACGTACATTAAAATGAGGAAAAAAAAAATAGGAAAGCACAGTGTAAGGCAACAGATTAGGTCAAGTCACAGTCTTTGTGTACCCAGGGAGTTAAAAGCATTCTCATAAATTAAGAACAAATAATATAGTGGAATCTGACATGCACTCCTTGTGGAATGCTCTAAATTGATTTTGTTACTGATCCCTCAATGATATTGGGCTACTCTTCTCCACCCTTGCAACAGGTTTAACTGCACATTTGTGGTTTGGAAGGGAATTTTCAAGTCAGAAATACCTTAGTTTTCCTAGGTAAGACAAGGTGTGGGCCACAGAACAGTGGTGCAGCTGCTTAGGGACTGAAATTTACTTTTCAGGTATTATAGATTAACAGCTTGTTTACTCAGCAGTCATTTACTGGGTGAGTTCCAAAGGTACCAAGAATGGACTTTTGTAATAATTTTCTTAAACATATTTAATTAAGAAAATAGCAGATGTTTAAAACTGAAGCTGCCATGAACCCAAAACTACTTGCACTGACTAAAACCATTCGAGGCACTTTCAATAAATACTTCATCAATCATAAAAACCCTGCATGCAAGTTAATTTTGTTGGCTTCATGAATTTTCTCTTGTGTTCTCTTGAGTTTTTTTAATGGATTCAATTATTATGGTTATTTTTTGCTTCTGTAATCATTGTTTTTCACGCAGTCTCTATGGTGAATGTTTAGTTGTGTGAGTAGTTTCCTGCTTGAGCTCTAAATCCTTGTATATGAAATACCTGGGTTAAATGTGCTCCTAATAGGCATTTAAATAATTGCTTTTCATTTTCAAAAGAAAAATTATTTGGGAATACATCTTGTTATGTTAGTTGGTAGCCCTTGGCAACCGTGTATTGCAAATGTATCTGACTGAAGTAAATGGTTCCCAAAAGCTTGTAGGTCAGCAGCAGCACGGATGGGAATAAAAAGATGACAAATACATAAATGGAACTGAAATTTGAGCTATGCTGTGTCACTCAGTTCTGCAAAATTTGTCTTGTCTTTTCAGGGCAACCACAAAATGTTCTCAAAACCTTTCTAAACCTTTAGGTTTAGGCTAGTAGATTGTAAATATGTTATTTATGAGATGATGAGTATTAAAACTATGTCACCTTCATATAATTCTGAAAGACCTTAAAAGATGGTTGCATCAGTGAATATGGGTGTTTTGCTCACAGTTTGAAATATGATTTTGGTTTGTAAGCCTGTAAGAATCTGTTTCTGAAGCACATGGCATTTTTCAGGATTTTGCTGAAGGAAAATAAGTCTAGGCACAATTTTAAGCCCAGAGAATTTAGTAACAACAAGTCCTTAAGAAACAGTCACACCAATCACTGCCCATTATGTGGAGCAGCTCTGGTGCTAAGTCACCTGCTACCATCTGCAGTCATTCACCTGTCAAAGGGGTTTTAAGAGTCTGAGAAAATGAAGTCAGCTGCTTAACCTCCATTCCTTTGAACAGATTCATCAAAATGAAGCTGAACCAGAAAACATTTCGGTTAGTGTCTAATGTCCTCTGACAGCTAGATTCAGGTGATAACCTCCGACTTATCATTTAAGGTCTGGAGTTATCTCATGCTGGTATCACACACTTTTGAACAAATAATGCTTCTGGAAGCCATGCGAAGTAGAGTATAAATTCGAAGGATAACTCTTTGTCAGTGGTGAAGATAAAAATGTGAAGTAATACTCTGAGTTGGCACATATTAAATTTTCAGCTGAATTTTAGGTCAGGTTCTGAAACTGTTGTGATTTGGAATTGCTCTACTTTGCTCTTAAGAACTATGTCAGCTGACACCAGCAGTCTCAGTGAGCAACTACATTGCAGCATGTGAAACTATGTAAGGAATTTACCCGATTGCTTTTTCTTGTCTTAAAGTGTCTGCTCAGTGCTTACTACAATTTAGGTGTAAAAAGCAGTATGTGTAACTAGTCAATTACACTTGAGTACTGTAGCTGATCCTTTGTTTTAGCTTGGTTTAGATTTTGGGGATTCCATGCTGATTTTCTTACATATTTTTCCATTTAAGAAAATTAAGTTTGACTTTGCAGGAAGTTTAGAACAAGATGCACTGTGCAGTATTTATAGGCACATCATGGCAGTTACAGATACACATCAAGCAAAATCTATGGCCAGCAAGTTATTACCTGTTCTGGGATTTTGCATTACTGGTGGGGAGAAGGATGTGCAATGTGTAGAATTAAGACATTTTGGATGAAAACAGGCCTCATTTCTGGAATCTCAAGTTTAATGAGTCAGTATCTCCAGCTAGTCTCCATCAGTAGAAATTAAGCAAGTCATTTACATACAAATTCACATTTGCTTTGGTAGGCAACTCTTGTCTCAGATGAAAAGTGTCTTCTGCATGCTCACTACGATTTCGTTGCTGTATTTCTTACTTACTTTTGAAAACAAACAAACAAACAAACAAAAAACCCAAATAAGTCACACATGTGGCAATAGTGCATTCGCTTTTTTATCCATCTTTATAAAAGTACACTTCAAGAATATTGAAAAAATAGGTGCTGATCAGGTACTTCACAGCATGGTAGATTCCAAGACTGAAGCTTAATTAGAAACTGGAAGATAACTTGATGGTTTGAAATGACTCAGTGCAGTGTGTGAGCTGAAATGTTCTACCAAACTACCTGTCAGTTGAAGTTGAACTTATGTAGACACATCCAACCCTGTTCAAAGGTGTTGTGGCCAAGCTATTCACTCCCTAATGCAGATAATGTAGCTGTTTTCCGTGCATTGATTCAGAATGGACTTTACAGACTCTAAGCACTCTCGTTGCCAGAAAATGAACACGTAAGAGTAAGCAGTAAGCTCAATTTATAAAACAGAATCTTAATACAGAGATGATGAATATAAAATTAGCATAAACACTGCTTCTAACCATCTGGCTTAAATAAAATTCTCAAGTGTGAAGTCTCCTACACCTGTTGTAGGGGCAGGTACATACACTTCTCATGCATCCTGACAGTCTCTCTCTGTTCTCAGTGGTTGGGTGTCTTCAAGCACTCTTGTCTCCTTCTCATTTTCCTCCACACATCTGCTTGCTGCCTGAGGAAGAGTGGTGTCCCCCACTC
Organism: Merops nubicus; assembly: GCF_000691845.1. NCBI lineage: Eukaryota > Metazoa > Chordata > Aves > Coraciiformes > Meropidae > Merops > Merops nubicus. The sequence continues at coordinate 24,564 of NW_008628873.1, forward strand.
TCAGCCCCCTGGAAGCTGGATGTGCAGAGGCTAAATCCACCCAACAAAGAATCTATAGCAAGTCTGAGCCACAGTGGTTTGTAAGTGCTTGGAATAGTTCAGGGTATGGGTTCTGTTGGATAATTAGATAAACAATGCAAACTGTGGTCATCTGTTATGTGAATTGTGAAAACAGTACTCCTTTCACCAAGCTGCTTGTCATTCTACTAAGATAAAGCAGGTTCTAAAAATTACGTGCAGTGAGGCCCAAATGTCCTCCTTTCTCCATGTTACCAAGCTTTAATGAATTTCATTATTCTTTTTTAATTTACATGCTCTTGCAGAATAAAGGTCCCCAAATCATTAACTAATTTGATATGTCTGAAGTACCAATTCAATTCTCTGGTCCCCTGAGAATCTCAGCCATCTTGTTCAAACACCTCTTAACTTAGTTTCATAATTAGATACACCTTGATTGATGTTTTTTTGTATAGCACTTGCGGAGGGAAGGAAATCAACCTAATTGTTATCACAATTTAGCAGGTTTAAGATTAAAAGCCTTAACCAAATCACTGATTTCCAAGAGGAAACAAAGCCCCTCACTGATGTAGTGGAAGGTAAGGAAGGTCTTTCAGGTAATGACTCCAATAATGAATTACTCTGGGAGGAAGAAATTGATATGGCAATTATTAAGAAAGCTATTTCCATGCTACCTGCACTTTGGCTATATATTTATATGAAAACAGAGACATCTAGTTTTTCTTGGTCTTAATAACTAAATCATTCCAAGTGGGAAGCTGATGGTGAAATAGATTAAGTACAGTTGGAACAAAAGGGAAAAGTACTGTTTTTCTAGAAGAAACCCTTTCCTTTTATATCAATTTCTAGCAGAATCTTTTCTAATAAATTAAAAGAAAAAAAGTAATTTTGAAAGCTGTGTTGGATCCCAGACTGTCATGGCCACTCACATGATTGAGCAGCCTTTAAGCAGTCAGGTGTTGTGGCAGGGATAAGTTCAGGATCACACTGCATCAACATGATGCACACTTTTCTTGCTGAGCTGTGCATTACAATGTCCTGTTATAATGGACTAACACCTAAAGTTCTTGGGTTAAACCCCAGCCCTGAATGAGGGTTCACATATGGATGATGTCCACAACCAGGCAAGAAAGATCCTCTTTGTTGGTTTTGACCCAGGGTCTGGCCAGCCTCGGGTAGGAACTGATGAGGAGATCACCAGCAGGTGCCCCTGCCTTCCACATTAACTTGGAGGTGGGGGAAAAAAGCCACCTCTATAAGAACTGGCTCCCCGTTGGCTGGGAAGTTTGTGTGCACAGTGCATGTGTTGAGTGAGAGGATTCTGGGTATTGGGAGGGCTCTATGACTCTTCATGACAAGTGGAGTTCCCAGGGTGGCAGGGCCAGAACATGAAGCTGTCTCTGAGTCCCTGCTCTATAACTGGTTTCATGGTCTGGCTGCTCCCATTGCCCATGGCTTGGTTCCTTGCCTGGCTTACTCCCTTCCTCATGTCCACTGCGGTGAGTGAGTGCATTGACTTGTTCCTCCCTCTGGCTGTCCGGCAGTTTGGATCTCTGGGGTGGCATGTGGTAGCAGAGGGAGAATTTTGGCTGCTGGTCTGCCTCTTAATGATAATATTATTCTATATTGGGCAAGTGGTCAGCAGAAGAATGTCTTACTATGAGAAGAAATCAGAGTAATTCATGCCTGAGGCGTTTCACAAACAGGGACTTATTTCATCAGTGTAGGCAAGCCTGTCTCAAAATCTCCATTCTTACTGAGGAAACTTATTTGCAGAGATAGAAAGAGAAATTATTGTGTCACTGTAGAACATGAATTACTTTAGGAGTGAAGTAATAACATGAGAAGATGTTTTGAGGGCAGGGGCAGTGCTACAGAGTGCATAAGCTTAAAATAATTACTTTTTCTTTTGTTTATGCAACTGAATTAAGAGCTTCAGGGCCAGACCTTGTATTGTAATACAGTTAAAGGAAACCTGAGCAGATTTCTTGGTTTTGGTGCCATTTATCTCTGTGGTGTACAGCAGTGAGTCACAGTATACAGGCAAAGAGTGATGATTATGGATATGGATAGGCAGAGCCATTTGACTTTACAAGTATTGGAAATGGATATTAGCAAAAAAAAATTTTCTCAAACTTTTGAGTGTTTTTGGGAATAAGTCTTGTGATAAATCTGCTAGAAAAATAAGCCATATATTTCTTTATATTGTGATTTCTGTGAAAGTTTTAATGCCTGGGAATTATTCAGGGTATTGAAGGTGTCAGTGGTTATAGATTTACAGTTTGTGGGTACTACTGAATAAACTTAATTAAGGGCCATGGGGTATTACGAAAAGAACTTATTTTGAGCATCCTCCTTCCCTTTTTCTTCTATCCCTTTGGAGAGGTTTGGATACTTTGTGGTTAGTAATGACTAGTAGTGGTTAACTGTAGCCTATGCGTTTTGTTTGAGGTGCAGTTGTGACAGATTACATCATCAGAGTAAGGGACTGTTACCGGTGTTGTTCAATATCTTTGTCAACGACCTGGATGAGGGTACAGAG
>NW_008628874.1:0-19006 GCF_000691845.1 Merops nubicus
AGGATTCTATGATTCTATGAAAACACACAAGGAGAAACAAGTTGAAAAATAAAACTGAACAATTCCTCTGTTCTTTACTTAGTTGGCATAACAGTATGCTCAAAATCTGTAGCCATGATTACCTTTCGTTAATTGACTGTACCTCTGCAAAATTCCCATAAGCCAAATACAAGAAAAGTGCTACAAAAGTACTAATACCGTCAACTGACTAGAAGACAATGTTCAAATATATTTTAAGCTGGCTTGGATAAACATTTTTCATGCCTTTGTCTGTTGGTACATAAGTTAAAGTTGTCCAAGCTTATCCAGGCAAAGAAATTATATACGCTAAGGTTTTATACAAAGTTATGTTCAGCAGTATTTTTTCTAGCTAATAATTTTGTCCAGTTTTGCTTTTTAGGCATCTGAGTTGCCCAGCTTCACCTTGAATTTAATAAGTTACCCATAGAGCACTCCTGTTTGGCCAGATATCCTTCCCTCGCAGCCTCCTTTGTTTACTTGTAACACAAGATAACTACCCTTATCAGAAAGGTACTAATGAGAACAAATATTAGCTCAAATCTCTTTAAAACTGACAGAGAATAAATCAAAAGAGATTTGCAACATGACCCTGAAAACTAAGGTTTCAAAGATGAATGGGGAGAAAAAAACTGGTAATAAATGAGATGCATTTACAAAACTCTTAAAACACCGTTAGTTAAGCAAGCCAGGGGACACAGTTTTGTTTTCACACCATCCTGAGGCAAGATGAGGAAGTCCACGTAAGAGGAGCTGTAGCAAGTTCCCATGATTTGCCACCTATTTATGGACTACTAAGAAAGTAGATGATAAAAGGGATTAATTCCTCATTTTCTTATTCTACAAATAAAGTGGCACAGTCTTACGGAAACAACACAACTGTTGCAAATTCTGTAATTATATATCTGTATGCAAATTTGCAGACACCTCATAAACGTTAGAATAGCATTTGCAATGCTAATTAACTGTCTTTTATTGCTTCTGCATAATTCCTACATGTGATCATGTGACCTGTGCCAGATGTCACTGTAGCTTGCAAAGCCTTTATTGTCAGGTTAGCCAAGGTAGCACACATTAGCACTGCCCATAAAATTCCTATTTTTAATTAAATTATCTGCCTTTTCTCAATAATTTCTCATTGTCTTCCTGTCCAAATTGGTTGATTGCTTTTTTCATATTACATAACTGAATCACAACTTCCAAAAGCATGGAAGTCTTTCTGCACCAACTCAACAATTTTAAATACATTAAAGAAAAAAAAATAAATGAAAGAAAGACAGGAAAAGTAACATCTCCAGAAACCAGTAACAGTTCCTCATGGAAGTCTAACATGCAAAAGTACAGTGTCAAGAGAAAGACAAACAAGGGATACCGATTTTGACAAATTTAAGTGTGTCTCACAGTGGAAAGGTATAAGGAGATTACAATCAACTAATGCCATTGGTGAATCTCTCCTTTGGATTGTAACTATTATGTTCAGTGTGTAAATTGTAAGCCAGAACCATATTTCCTCCTTAAGTCATTCTTATGAAAGGTCCAATATCTTCTACATACATTTCTCAATCTTAGCCCAAATAGCTGAGCTGGGAAGCCAATTTAAAAACAATGGTGAGAAGAAATAAAAAAGAAAATTAACTGTTTCTTCCTCTGAAAAAGCACCTGTCAATTTGTTGCTTATAGTATGAAAGGATCCAATAAAGTATAAACAGAGCAACAAAATAAGTAATTCACTTCCAGCAGTATCTTGTTAAAACAAGCTTAGTAAAAATTTTATGATGCCTTTGATTTAGACCACTGTCCTACAATCCTTAAAGCCATGAAGCTCTAGCAGACCTTTCCCAGGAAGTTACAGGAGTGTAATCAATGGCTTATCTGGCCAGTCTTTTCTGACTGAACAAATTTGTCTTCTGCAGAGGCAGGGTAGTCTTGCACATGTTTTTCCATCCTGACTAGGCTCCCAAAAAAAATCCTGAAAGACCTCGGTGTTGTGTGAGTCATAATGTATGCCACAGAAAAAGTTTACCCAATGTTCAGTGTAAGCCACAAAACCAGACTTCTCCACAAAAAATATTATTCTAAGTTTGCCACAAATCAGAATCTTCCAAAATACCTAGTTATATGGACTTTACTACACCATTTGCTGATGGAAACACTTTTGGACAAAGTACATAAAGTTATACTTGACAAAAACTAGTCACAGTACCCTATCTGGCTCAGCTCAGAATAAATTTGGGACTGTGGATCAAGCTCTAGCCTTTTAATCCACCTTCCACTTCATGGCATTTTTCATCAAAATAACTATCTGTGAGATTTAGGACTATCAGTGTCAAATCAGAAAGGTTGATGGTGTCAAATCCAACCGTAAATTATAACTTCATCCAATTGTTCTTCACCTGAAGGGTGGCTGGAGGCCTGTATAACCAAACTGGAAGAAAGATGCAGTCAACAGAAAAATTCTTTTGAAGGAGCTGGTAAAGAATCTGCAATAAACTCTGTCAGATAAAAAATTGCAATAAATTAGGGCTGGCCAACATAATCTAAAAAGTTTTCCATTCAGAGCATTAAGGAAATCTGCCTTGCTTTCACCTGACAGAGCACTGATTTTTAGACAAGCTTTTGACAATTCTTCATTGCAAATTGGCTAGGAGCTTGGTATATGAGCTGGAAAACAGAAGGAGCACTCTAGAATTTATACCGCATGTGTCACTTATCCCCAGGATGGGTACTTTAAAAAAATAATTTAAAAGAATTCAGGTGTTTCTATGGTCTGGATTTGGGAACTTTATCCTCATTCCATGGGTTTCATTTAAGGATTAAAACACCCAAAAGATTCATTTGGATACTGCTGCTCCCTGTGTTCTTCTTTCTTTCTGCTTTCCTAGAAGAAGGGTTATATGTTGAAAGATTCTGAAAACCTAGGTTCTGTAACACAATAGATTATATGAATAATTGTTCAAAAGAAGCAAATTCACTAACTCATGTCTCAGTACCTACAAGAAGCCAAGAGCCACAGCCTCAACTTCTCTAGAATCCTAAGGAAATATGTCCCCTAGAGGACAGGTAAAAATGATTCCTCCAGGATGACTCAAATTCTGAAGAATTTAAAGTAGAAGAGGAAGTCAGAAATTGTCACTGAAATATCGCTTCTAGATCTACTGCTTTTAACTACTATTAGAGCACTAGATTAGAGAATACTATGGAACTCTAAAATAAATAAATCATGAGTTGAAAATTAATCTAAGTTTTAAAAATGTTTGCATAACTGTGGCATAATTCTGTTTCACAAAAATCTTTGCCAAATAAAAATGGTGAAATATGCAAATACCAAATGCAAACAGTAGAATGGTACACATTTGTGTTCTTGAAATTGACGATGTCAACTTTTTTCAAATCTGTCTTTATATTGTGATTTCTCATCTTATTTAACAGTATTTTTATTAAATCTAATTAGTAACGATTTGAGCTCCTTTAATCAGATGGGAACCATACAAAGAAAAATAAAAAATACTCAAGTCAATTCTTTAAAACTCTTCACAACCTTTCCCCCCCATTATTTTTTTTCTTGACAGTCTTATTCATTTTTGGAATTTCTAGATTGAGAGATTACAGATGTACCATTTCAGTCTGGATGTTTCCAACTGAAAATTCAGTCTCTCTATGTATTATCATTACAGATATCCTGCTACTGGTCTTTATTAAGCTGCCTTCTTAGCATTTTGACCAAAATTGTCCTCCTTTACTCTTTTTCAGTAAGTATAGACTCTATAGTTGTTTGCAAACAAATGCACACAGAGCACATACAAATGAGGTATCAAAGTAAATAATTAGTAATAATAAACTCTTACAATTACAGTAGCAACCTAAGGTTACAAAGCAGAGTTTAAATGACATCTTCTGCATTCCAGAAAATCAAGTTACATATTTGAGAATGAACAAAGTCCAAAATTGGGACTTAGGTGATTGTAGGCAATCAAATGTTGACCTATTGTTCCAAAAGTAAATTGTCGGATCTTTATTCACTTTCAGTCTCATAAATTCTACTTCTTTGCCAGAAGTTCTATTATATATTGTAAAGCAAATAACACTAATACACTATTTTCCACTGTCATGTATTCGTTTGTTATCTAAGGATAGACTTCCTTCCATTCATTGGTCTTTTAACAGCAATGTCATAGACATTTTTGTATATGCACTGTCTCTTTCCTCTTCATTTCTTGCTGTAAAGTGAGGCCAAAAACCAAATTAAGGTAAATCAACAATACTCCTTACACACTAACTTTGTTTCCAATAAACACTGCTACTGTTGGCCAGGAACATTTGCAGTGAGTCTGAATGACTTAGGCACACATTCCTTGTAGTGTGTGAGTGAATATTTTAGGGAGGTTTCTGGCTGCTCTCATAAAATAAAACAAAACAAAACACTTTGAAACATTTGTTAAAATTAAAAAGGAGATATTGGATTATACTATCCATTCTGCTTTAAAAATATAAATTTTGATTATTTCAAATGAAGCTAAACTCTGGAACCAAAGTATATATGTTTCATTTTGAGAAAATTGAATGGAAATACAGAGGTTTTCTGTAATCTTTTATTGGCCAAAAAAATGAACAATTCAGCAGACAAGTCAATCTGGGCAGTTTCCATACAGAAAAGCTTATTTCCTGAAAAAAATTCACTTGGATTCCCATAACTCCTACTACAAATTAGTGGGGTTTGAGCAGTTCATTTCTTTTATCACCTCTGAAAACATCATCTGAACTTGTCATAAGTGTGTTAAAAGATAACAAATATCACCAAAGCAATTTTGAGTGGTAGGGAATTTCAGAGTAGTAAGACCTAAAGAACAAATTAATTTTGGCTACTGCTCCGCTGCTTCCCAGCAAGATGGCTCCAGGAACTCTTTGCTCCTTTGAGATAATAGTGTTCTATTTCTTTCTTTTTAGCAAGAAAAAATCCCATTTAGTGGTGTTGCTAAAAGTATATCGAGAAGAATTTATGAATTATTAATAGGTAAGCTTCATAAAATCAGATGATAAATCTAAAGGTTATTCAAATTGCTAGGATTAGCACAAGCCAGCTGATAAATACTTTGAGATTAGCCTTTCCTGCAGCAAGATTTTTGCACCTTTATTAAAAAGAGAAAAATGCATGTCTTTTACTACTCCAAGAAATCCTTGTATGTGCAGTAGTCTGGACATGCATAACAGTCTAGACACAGCACTTCAGAAAGCAGGGAACTAGAATGGGGACTGAGAAGCTACGGACACCTGATAGCCGTGCCTACCACAAGACATGAACTGATCTAATTTGTTTTTTCTATAAATGTAAAAAATAAAAACAAAATATAGGTGACACAAGTACAGATGAGGCTTGAAAGCAGCTAAAAGGATGAACCTGAATTGTGAGTACAAGACTGCAGGATGAAAGGTCCTGTGGTAACACAGTGGTTTACTTCTTTCCTAAAGGAAATTCAAATGGGAAGCAGCAAAGATCTCTTGGATTAGCACAGGATATCTGCATTTTAATGTGGATTTATGTAGTACAATACTTGGGAATTCAGAAAGCCTTGCCCCAAAACCTTACACAGTAAAACCACCTGAAGATCCACTAATAAGCTAGGCATCATACTTGTGATTAAATACTGTACACAGTATGAAGGCTGAGGATACATTTTTAATTTTCCAGTGAAGCCTGCAAAACTGTGAATTAAAAAATCTAAGTTTAAGAGGAATTGGGATATGAAGCAAGCTTTTTGAAACTGATCAGAGAAGTACCACTTAGCCATTTTTAACTCCAACAAAAAGCAGGTAAGATTAGTAACTCAGATGTTTTAACATGGAAGTCACATAAGGCCAAGAAGAGCTCTGGGATTTTTTTCAACTTTCAGACATGAAAAAGAAGCCACAGTATGAGACTAAACGTGAAAGATGCTCCCCAGCTATTTTTTAAAAGATTTGAAAATAAACCTCAGACTCAGACAGTGTTAATAGGGTCAGAATTTCCATGCCAAGCAGTGATACCAAGGGGACTGAAGAACAGAGATGTAGGTCTAATGTACTAACAATGACTTGTCTCCTTACATTTGTATAAAATGTCATGCATCCCGTTCTTCAGCCATTGTGCCCACATACTCACAGGAGTCCTCTGCTGCAAGCAGGACAACTTGTATAGCAGAACCGTGAGTAACAGTAGCACAAATGAACTCTATGAGAATATATTATTTGCCAGCCATCTAGCCTTCCCTCATACATATTTTCAACTGCAGAGTACTTGAAGCCGTGGAACTGACAGCCTCGCGATGCAAGGCTTTGGAAAAGAGCATACTTACAAAGTTTAGGAAAAAATCTGACATGTCCTTCCAATTTTATTATAAGGAAGCTATTTGCATTGTTTCATAAATCTGGTACATGGCTTGGTCTTTCTGTAAGTCTGACAGACATCACGACTTCATACTTTGTGTCTCCTATTTTCCTTTCATATTCTTGTGCAGCGAGTCCTGAAGTCTGTCAGTAGTTTCCTGAATATGTCATGGTAATTTTAAGCTGCTTTTGTTCAAATAAAAGAACTAGATGAAAGACATATACAAAAATGATTTATCTTCAAGCTGAAAATACTGTTCAAATAATTCCTTAACTATTCTTGCACTTCATTCATTCTGTAAAGCAATTTTCTTCAGTTTGTTACGTAAGTGTGCGATACGGAAAAAGGTTTTCCATTTACACTTCTAATGGTTTCCAAGGAGATTTGACCCACCGTTCTTACAGCTCAAGGTCAGACAGTTTTGGTTTCAAAGTCTTTTGGCTCATTACTTTGTTATTATGTTGAAGTCAAATCCATTACTGGATACAAGTAGATATGCTTCTGGTGTTGTACTTTTCAGCTTCCTCTTTGCATGTTTTGCTCCTCAGAGAAGAAGCCACTTTGGAGCCACCTTTCTGAGTCAATAAGAAACCCAGTCAGTCAAAAGAAGGTTTGGGTTTTTTCAAATGCAGTTACCTCTGTGTTTATTGAATGCATTAACATTGACATAGCTTTACAATAATTATAAAAGAACCTCAGAATACAAACAGGTTGATTACATCCTTCTTTGCAGTAGAGGTGACCTTAATCTTGTTACGCATATGTCCTGAAGGGAGTGAGAGAGAATTTGCTGGTAAATCTGAGCCTTTTCATACCCACATGTGACACAGCACGCCCACCTGCAAACAATCTTCAACACTTTGTTAATGTACTAAAAAATCACCTTCTGCTTTTCTTTCTGAAACAGAATAGCATACCACTAATACAAGAGGCAGTCAGCAGGTCCCCAGGGGCTATGACAACCAAGTAACATTCCTCCTGCCACCAAGCATTACCTTAACAAGATTAACACTGTCTCTTGCTTCACCTGTACTGATCCCACCCCTGCACACAGATTCTGATGTAGAGGACAGTTAAGCAAGGGAAGGTCACTCTGCTAATTTGCATCCCCTTTGACTAAACCCTTTGAGGCTCAGACACGGTAGGAAATGTGTGCATTTTTGAGAATCCTGAAAACGTTTAATCCCTCCCCAGACACTGTAACTGAACTCTTGCAAATTTCCAAAAGCCGCTCTGTGTCTTAATATAATTAGAGCAATTTTGGTATTCTGGCTTCCTCCAGCTGTTCCTTAACAGTGCGAGTAACCTGTCTGAAAATTCAGCCCCTTGGTAGGAAGAGAAGACTGACAGATGGTGAATAAATTCAAGGCTAGTTTATTTTTATAACTGGAAAATAACTTTCAGACATCCTGGTGGTCTACAGATTGTTTCCAGGTCTTTTCTATTTTAATGAAAGATAAAATATGACTTGGATTCATGATCGGGCAATTTAATTTTAGCCAAATTGCAGAGAAAAGTAAGTGCCAGCTCTTACTCTAAACTTTAACCTTGTGAGCCACTGAGACATTTATCTTATGCAAAAATTATTGCAATAATAATACTACTTTCTGGTTTACAACTGATTTACCAGGAAATTAATACATGGTTTTATGAACACATTAAGCAGATGGTACCTATTGTTGAAATTATCCCATAAAAGTACATGTATTTGGACTTGGTTACAGTGTAATGCATTAGACTGTTATAAAAGACTAGTGTGGTTTATTTTTTTTCTGTTTTTTTTCTAACAAGCCATTTTAGGTCTATAGCATGCAACCTTGGAGTTGCACACACCGTAGTAACACCATAGCTACAGGATTTAAAAATTATTTACTTAATCATTTTCCCTCATAAGGAGAAAAGAAAAGAGCAATATTAATGTAAATAGCTTATATAGTTATTCTGGCCTGTCATTAGTTTCATCAAAACCCTGATAAACTGAATAGTTGCTATAAAAGGTAAAGAATGGAGTAGAAACTTCTGACTGCACTGAAGTTAACACTAAAATTCCCTTTAGTTTCTGTAAAGCTTCAATCTCTTTCAAATAGTAGTCTTGAAACTAGGCAACTATGTTATCTGATAGCAACTTGCAGGGAACTGTTGCCATCCTTCTACAATTCAAGCACCCCATTCCAAAAGAAGTCCTAACAAACAAACAAACAAAAAAAATTACTCACTGCAAAATGTCCATGACAAATAGCTGAATGTGTACTTCAGACTGACTTTAAGAAAGACTTCTTCATATTCTCCATTACTTCAGACTCTCTATCATGAAGTCACTGAAATTGTATGCTGATAAGAAAATAGAAAAACTCCCATCAGCTTCAGGAGTTTAAAATCAATCCTACATTCCCTAAAGCTTTACATATTATTTAAGGACCTTGCAGGAGCATATACAGCATTAAATAGCATCTTTACATGAACTTCCAACAGCAATACTGTTGTTGACTTTGTTCCATTTCCAAATTAACAGATACAGAAACTGGACCAGATACTGGCAACCCTGTCACTTTCAGAGGTGAACAAAGACTGGAGAAAACACATATCAGAAAGGTCCGTAAGCCATCTTACTTCCATCACATATAGTCAAGAAAAGGTGGAAACAATTTTCAAGAACAACTTCACACTTCATTTAATGAAATCCTACCGCTGAGAGAAATGGTTAAAGGGACTATTGCTCAACTCTATATGATCCTATACACACCTGTATGTAAGGTGAGCCTCTTTGCACATACTAATTGCAACTTTATCCATGCTTTTCTAAGCTACATGACTAAAGATAAGGTTCTAAAACCATTTAAAAAGAGTTCAGTGGCCTGATTTTCAAAAGTGGTGATTCTGCCATCCATTCTTCACAGCTTTGCTGGAGAAATATCAGCGCAACTAGACAAAAATGTTTGTATTATTTAGTCAGAACAAAAAAAAAAAAAAAAGACCTCCATGAACTACTGAGTGCTCAGCAGAGTGGAAAATCATATTAACAAATCAGGTATCTAAATCCAAACATAAGAACTTTTTAGGCATAGATCCATGCCTCCTAACTTACATCATTTGATCTCATTCCAGGCTTCTTCTCTGTTAAAATGAAAGGGATCCAGACAGAAAATAATTCAGATGTTATTTGGATTGTGTTTATACTAATCAGAAAGGAATTTAATGATATAGGTAGATGCTCCTAAATTATGTGTTTCAATTAAATGCCTAAAGTTGAGTTGGATAAATTCAAACTAAGTTTGGAGACTCTTGTACATACTCCCTAAACTAGACTAATTTGCTTAAAGGTGTTGCATTTACACAAATGTAGAAAGATCTCCAGCAGACTTCTAAAAGTCAATCTTAATTATAACTAGATGCAACAAAAAAAAAATGTAACTTTCACTCTGTTTCAAAAAAAAAAAAAATGTATAAAGCAGAAGATCCCAATTAAATCAGTCTTTAAATTTGTGGCAATTTATTACAACCTATCAATATAAAAGTGATGGATAAACCACTGAGAACCATTGACCTGGAAACCTGGAATCCTCTGCTGCGAAGTGGTGACAGGCAGCCTGCTGAGGAGGTTGGGCAGGAGAACTGGCAGGAACCCTGTCACGTTTCTGATTAAAAAGTTCAGCTGGAACAGCTTCAAAAACTGAGCTATCAACACACAAATGACCACTGGGAAGTTCTTTGGTGGGTTCTTATTTTTGTGTTTACATGACCCAAGACTGCTTTTGGCTTACTGAAAATAGCATGCTACTTCAATTAGACAGGCTGCATCACAAACCACAAGTAGCAATCCATCAGGCGAGTTTTTAAATCAACCTGGACTCTCCTCAGGATAATTATTTGCAGACACACTCAGCTGCAAACAGTATTCTAGCTGTGTACCTATAGGCTGACTTCACTGGATGCAGTGCCATCTCCAAGTTTCCTGACAGTTTTGGATAGTTTCTTACCAGTTACTGACAAACACTAGCAAATTCTGGGCATCGAAGACCAAACACCTTGTGACCAGGCACCCACTTGACCCAGAATTGATTTTTCTGTAGCACATAGCAGTCCTTTGTCTGAGCACAAATCTAACAAAATGCATGTTTAGTTTCTGGTTTATGGTCTTTGCCTGCATGTCCTCTACAGCAGCTTTTTCTCCTTAAAAAACAACTCTATTTTTTTCCCAGGACCACACTGGTTTTCTAGCATCAAACGCTGTACAGTTTGCAGTTTTGCAATTCTCACTTTCCCAGGATGTTTATGTCAAAACATAACCTTTTTTAAACTTTTTCAGGTGGCTTGGGGAACAAAGGAACAAAGAAACCTACCTAGACCCAGATTGCATTAAAGTGTGCCTTTTCTAACAGTTCAAAAAATACAGGCTTAAATACAAACTCCATTTACTCAGAGATGAGGATTCTAGGCACTTCACAACATGAAAGACATTCTGCTGTCATTAAAGCTTGACTGTACAGGAATTCTACTTTTCTGTTTGTCGCTGAGTAAAAGCAGCTATTGTTTATCTCCTAAAATGAGAATACCTTTGAAGACCCACAATGATTGTCACACTACAGCATGGAAGAGGGCTGAGTATCAAGGAAGGCTTTGTCACTGGTTTCAACAGCTCAGGAATTTTCCATCTGATCACTTTCTTTCTTCACTCACTTTATACGCAGTAATAAATCTCACAAACTACTGAGTGAATGAGGACCCACTAAAATCAGCTGTGAAACTCCCAATGATTACAGTGTGGCCGGGTTTTGACACTTTAAATAACAGTATGAAGCAAAGAGTCAATCTTTCCTAGCCCCTAGTGAGCTAAGCTTAGATCTGACCAAGATATACAGCACGAAGTTGTATTCCCTACCAACTCCTGGAGGTAACGCCCCTTAGCAAGGGTAATTTAGAACTGAAATTACACTGTCTTTTCTTGGAAATCTCTGTGATCTTCACCATCTGTTTTATGTGATAAAATAAAGTTGTTGATTTGATGCTGTATCTCCTACGTCAGAAAAAAGGCCAGCTCCAATTTGCATCAAGGAGGAAAAAAAAAGGTAATTATAAATTATAATGAAAACAAGCACAAGTTTTTCCGCATTTTAACGAAGCAAAAGTAGCTGCACTTATTTACCACTCCAATCAAATTCAGATCACGTTAGTTGGATTTTTCAGTTTCAGACAACTAAGACTGTAGCAAGCAGGTATACTAGGAGCTCTAATGAGTTTCCTCACCACAGAAATATTATCCAGCAAGCAATACGAAGATCACTCAAATGAAAACACAATACTTGTATATACTCAATAAAGCAGATAATTGACTGCAATCTCAGTTAATAAGATGGCCCCAAACTGCCCTGCAAAAATGCCAAAGCAACTAAATATAAATGTTTATCTTTGTTAGCAAAGGAAGAAAAACTTCAATATTGTTCCAGAGAACTTCTGAACAGTTCTCTGGGAGTTTAAAGTATCTTAAAAACAATTAACTATTTTATGTTGCAGTTTCTGGTTTGAGGTTTTATGTCAGCTTTGAATCTGATGATTTATGAGCTAGAGTTCTTGTTATCCTCTGAACCTGTCAGCACCAGCTTTTATTTTCTGGGCCAAAAGAGGACACTAAAATGGGAGACTCTGATCACTAACATTTTTTTAAAAGGTCTAGTAATTTTAAGCTGAAGATACACTCAACTGAACTCACAAACATGCATGTACACACATATACCTACACAATCATAGTCTACTGACAATACAGTAGATTTAATATATTTTTCCATTATTGTCGGTTTCCTCCAGACCCTGAGATTAATGATCATGGAAGCAATCATTCAAACAAGATTCACAGAATCTCTCTGTAGCCTAATAAATACTTAAACAAAACAAAACAAAAACCAAACAAACAAACAAAAAAATTTAAAAATTCTTTCTACCGTGCTGTTTTAATGTCACTTGCCATGGAAAAGTCCAGAATGCCATGCAGAGAACAGAAATCCTCTGGCCAGTAAGGTACTGTATGCACATCCTGGCATGAGCCCAGCCAATTCAGTGGTATCCTCTCCATAACATTAACCATTGAGCTTAACCATTTTGCTTGAGCAATACAAAAATGGTTGCCTACTTAACCCTGTTTGAGAAAGCACAGCAGAGGGAGTATCCAATGTGCTTTTCAAAGCAGGTTGTGGGAGTTGCTTACAAGGGACAGAATATTTAGCAGGTCTCCCTCATTGTGTCCATCTTATGCTTCATCTTTCTGTTGAGCCTATCTATACATGTGAAGAGTTAATGACAACAACTAATTTTTTTTAACCATAACTCTATTCAAACTATGCCAGC
The DNA here is from genome assembly GCF_000691845.1 of Merops nubicus. Classification (NCBI taxonomy): domain Eukaryota; kingdom Metazoa; phylum Chordata; class Aves; order Coraciiformes; family Meropidae; genus Merops; species Merops nubicus. The sequence goes on from NW_008628874.1 coordinate 12,719, forward strand.
TCCATTCACAAATCCATATATAGTTTGTTTATAATTGGCATTTTTCTAAATGACATTAAGTAAGATGTCATTGTAAAGAATAAAGAAACAAATGCCCGTTATCTCCTCAGTAACATCTGATTGCATAAGGGTCTCATTTTTTGTAATTGTTAATTCCACGTTTCCTGCTATTTCAGGGAGTATACTATTATGGAGCTATTTTTAAATAGCACTACTATTTTTTAAAAAAAATATTTCTAATGTCAGATTTTTGCAAGTGGGTTACTAGTAATGTAGCAGTTCCTCCTGGGAGTCTCAAAGCAACTGAAGGAACTGAAACCCTGTTCCTTTTGACTCTCCAACAGAGCAAATTACCCCTAAACAGTTTCACACAGCTTCTTCCCAGAGTAAATATTTTCTTAAAAATACTCATAGGGTGAAGTGTTGCCATGTTTGTTAACTTAGCTTCTATCTATATCAATGAAAGTTCTAGAAAGGAATTCAAGCAGATGCTGACAAGAGGAACTGCTAGTGAACTCTCAGCAGATTCAGAGATTTTAATAAGTGTATTAACTTTGATCCTTATCTAGACTTTGTGCTTCTTTCTTCCTTATCCCATCAATAAACTGTCAGTCTTTCTTTCTTCACAGTTACAATTCTGTGTTAACTTACTGCACGCTGACCTAACTCACTCCTGGATCTGCCACCTTAAAGAAAGAAGGCTGACAAAGAAGCTGCTATGGGGCAGCCAGACTTCAGCAGGTTTTCCATCCTCCAGAAAAGTGTTTTGGTAGGTTATTCTTCCATTTCAACCCCCTTCATCTGATTTGACAGGACAGCATAAACCCATCACTACATCTCCCTAGCCTTTCACCTCTAGGTTTTAGAACTGAACTTTAACACTTTGAGCACTAAATGAGCCTTAAAATTGAAAAAGCAAAGAAATGCCAGGCCTTCCAATTAGAACAGAAGCAAAGCAGGCAGGAAAGAAAAACAAACCACCGAAGCTCCCCAAGAGCTTCCTCTGCAGCCTCCCCTGTGCCACAGGGAAAGGACTGCAGTATTTCAAACGAAAATTCAAGCCTGTTTCTCTCACAAAGATAAAATCCACAGGTTCATCCTGATGATGACAATGAAGAATACTTATTTTGTTACATATGGTATGCCTGGCATTGTTAAAAACCTAGAAAAAAATGCTCTTTCTGAAATAACCTTCTCACACATTTGGAGCAGAAGGTAATCCATCAATGTAATAGCAATGAAAAATACATGAGTGTAACTTCCTCACTGCTGGCAATTTGAACTGTAACAAGCATGACCCTCATGAATCTTCTGGCTTTTGCTGAAGGAGTGACAAGGAGGAACAAGACATGACATAACATACAGACAGACTCCAAAATGGACACTCATATCAGAAAACTGCAATTTCTCCATTAGTACATAGTAACCTAAAGCAAAAATAATCTTGTCATACTGGCTCAAGGTGCATATTCCAGTTTGTTTCTTCTTTCTCTCACAGAGGCACAAAGCCCATGATTACCTCCAAGCATCACAAAATTACAAGCTTTCATTCTATGGCAGATTTCCACGTCAGAAATCCCAGTAACATAGAGCCAGATCTTTTGTGTCAGACGACACCTGCATTTAATTCTCATCACTGATTTTTTCTGTCATCTTGAAGAAACCAGTAAAATGCTCTCTGCCTCAGTTCCTCCTCCTGCAAAATGGAGATACTAATTCTTAATTCTGCGTAAGGTCTTTCACCAGCTGTTGCAAAAAAAGTGCTATGTAGTTAGCTGGTATTACTTCTAGGTCTTGCTAATTCTTTTATTATGTGTCCTTTCATAATTTTAGATGGGTTTTGGCAAATGTGCACAAAAAAAAGGTCTATTCCTCTGACCTAGTTCAGCCTCAAAGTAACTGGTTTATGTCTCATACCTACCTCTACAGTTTTAATTTCAATATAAAGTATCTCTGATACAAATGTACTTCTTTCATTAATAAACTATATCAGCATTTTTTTTTTTAATGTTCATTTTAGACATAAGGCTAGCATGTTTCTAGCAAGGTTTCTTATGATCAGGAACAATGAACCTGTAAAAAGTGGACAAACATTTTAACCTGTCAATTCGCTTCCCAAATCTGAACTGTATGCCAATGCACAGAAGGTGCAAGATCTTTGTGGTGTGCCCCTTCTTTTGGGGTGGAACAAGAACCCAGTGGAATATAAAATTTTATCTGTCCAAGTTTCCCCAGGTACTTTTACTAACATGTAGTCTTAATTTGCGTCATTCGTAATATTTCAACAGGGGCACAGATGGGACCTATTGGCATCTACAAAAGTACACCTGTTGAGAGGAGAATTAAAATAGCAAGAGATCTAGAAGCCATTTGGCATGCTGCTGGTCTATCCTGCAATACTGTAAAGGAAAGAAAACTGGAAAACATTCTTTTGTAAAGGAATTAAAGGAATATGATACAGAGGTATTAAAAAAAAGAAAAGCAAGAGCGCATGATATTCCAGAGGAAGTAACATGAAATTATATCCCCAGCTGTGATAATATTAGTATAGTGACCCATGACTACATACCCAGCAAACTGTAAGTTGTGATCCTGATTATATAGAAAAAGGTGCTGAACCAAAAAAAGAAAAGGGGAGGGAGGAGATGGAGGGGAGATAAGTACTTTAAATCAAATCCAAACACAATATCTATCAAACCACCTGCTATTTGTTTCTGTCAGACCTGTCAGTCAGTGATTTTAGATGAGACATTGGAAGTAATAGCGTATGTGTCTGCTGGTGGAAGCTACAAAATTATCATTTCAGAATGCGGTACCTTGTGGGCAGGAGAGAATCAAGGGAAATGTTATTGCTGAGACCTGAAAATGGAAATAAATGGGATGATTTTCAGTTACTCTGCATGCAATCTTCCATAACAAGAATGTTTGAACCTGTTGAATGCTTAAAATGAGATACGCTGAAAGAGGCGAAATTTGCCCAATATTGCCCCAAATCTCACATGTCTTTTGGAAACCATAATTTACGCACATCTCTCTCACTTCAATCGGTTATTGGAGGCACGTAGGGAATGGGCTTCAGTGCAAGGGAAATTTAACTTCAAATAGCTGTGCACTGCCTATATACCATCTCCTCTGTCCCCAGTGTAATTTATAGCAGCTTCAAGAAATGATCTAATTTTTGCTTCCTGTAATTCCTTATCAAGCAGAACATTTCCATGCCATAACATATTCAAACAGGCATCACTTATGTCAGAGCCTGGAAACAAGACCAGTGTGCAATCCTTTTTCCAGCTTTCTCAATGCCGTATTACAAAGAAAAAATTTCTCAGGGACTTGGTACCCCTCACCAATTACAGGAACGTTATTTAAACTTCTATACTCAGTATGCAATGAGAGAACACTAGACATCTCACTACACCATGTAGAAAGATAACAGCAATATCTGACTTCTATTTCTTTATACAAAGATGCTACAGGTGCAACCACACAAGTCAGAGTCAATGTATCAAGGCATTGTAGATAATAGGTATTTGGGTACCAACTTGCTTTGTCTAAATAAGTAGGAAGAATTTCTATATAGCAGAAACCTGGCCTAGTGAGCCTCAGAACACTTCTACAGTGTAAATGTTAAGTAAAGGATATTAGAAGAATAGGTTTATCCTTCCTCCTCGCCCTTCCCCTACTCCCAGAACTGTGGAAATTTCTTTCTTTCTGTCCCTTTGTATATACGGACAGAAATCCTGGTTCCTTAAATTTTTTGCCAGAACTATTAGTTTCTGTAGACCTGGCTTTTAAACTAGGAGTATCAGTGTACTCTAGTCCCACTGGGAGATTTTGTTGAAGTCTACAGACAGGGGTACTGTGATTTATAAATTAAAGGTCAGAAGTTTCTTTTACATACATTTGTTTTGCCAAACACTAATCAAATATTGAAACTAATCATAACAAAATGAACTCGATACTTCTGGATACTATGTTCATCCTATGTGTAGGGTTTTGTGTCCTGAGCAGGAATTAATTCCTCTCTGAGCAGGAATTCATTCAGGGTCAGCCCTGCGGATATGCTGGAAGCAGTGAGCACACCTGCGGGAGGTGTGCCCAAGTAGAGGAACTCCTTTGGTTAGTGATGGAGCTCCTGTAGGAGGTGAGTAGGTTGCAGAGCATCAGGGAGCGAGAGAGAGAGACTATGGGAATTGCACGCTATCTTCCGTGGGACAGGCTCAACAGGTAGACAGAACGCATGACATGGAGGATTCCCTATCCTCTCCCCACCTGGCTGAACACAGTGACTCAAGGAACAGAGGCAACAGAAACAAGTTCCTGCCCAGCACAGGAGGCTTGTGACCTCTGTGACTACCTCACCTTTCCAGTGCCTTTGCGTAATAGGTATGAGGCTCTGTGATTGGAACAAAACAATAATGAACAAGATGGTTCACCTAGCTTGGAGGGGTCACTGAGGTTAGGCTGTCCCATGCCTTGTATCAAAACTGCTTCCATAAAGAACAGAAGTTCTGCCCAACATGCAGTCTGGACCCTCTTCTCAGGGAGGTCTGCTGCCTCCCTGGGGCCCAAGTTAAAGTGAAAACTTCCTGCCTGGTACAATCCCTCAGATTATTATCCATTATTGACTTTTCAGGTAAGTAGCAACGAAGGTCCAACAAGACATCTGAGGGTAATCATGAGAGATCTCAGGGCCTTGGGACAAATGGCTAGAGGACAGAAGTGCAAGTAGTGTTGTCCTCTGTCCTTCCAGTTCTAGGAAACGACAAAGGAAAAAACAGGAAGACCCATCAGACCAGATAACACCAGGCCTGCTGGCAACAGATGGGCTGGGCCAAGGCCAGGGAGGACATATGAGCCACCAGCCAAGTGAGGAGAACCACCTAAGGGAGACCTTGCAGAAGGGACAAGTGTTTTTCCTTAGTAACTCACATCACTGAAGAAAAACGTTCATGGAGGAGTACACAGGAACAGCAACCAACAGCTCAGCCACATGCAGAAAGTGGGGTTCTGTATCACATACAAAGAAATGGTCGAGGGTGCCTTGAAAGACTCAGAGTTCAGGAGAGCCTAAACGGTCTTTCTAATGTTTATGTCCATGAGATAGGACCTAACCTCCATGGACCACTTGTCCTCTCACCAACAAGTACTGACTTCACATGTAGGCTCACTGATTTCAGTAGCTTCATAATAATGTCCTTTTTATACTTAAAATCAGTCAGTGACACAGACGTACAGTTTAGGGGATCAGACAGGACCTCTGTGATGGCCTGCTTTGAGCTCCTGGATTATACAGTGTCATAAGTAAAATTACTGAACAGAATTAGTTCTGTTCTACCCCAAACAAGAATTTATAGTCACATAACTTAAATTCCTGGGTGAAGCAAAGCATAGCATTTAAAGAAAAAAAAAAAAAAAAAAACAACTTCAGACTAAACTGCTACATTTCCATCAACAGATAACATCCTTAGTGCCATATGTATGGCACCACTGTTGCTGTAAAAAAAAGTTTCACTGTGAGCAAATCGTAAACAAAGCAGTCTTGAAAAAAAGGCTATTAAACTTCCTTGTTCCATACTTCATTGTTGATTAATTCCTGGGTCAAGTGTACTTATTTTTAATATATGCACACAAGATGGAAGTAATTTTAATGCATTTAAAATTACTCATAGTCTGAAGATGGGCTACAGGGATCTTGTAGAGGTAATTAACATTGTGAGAACCAAGTAACAATGCTTGAGGGCATAATAGAAAACAATGTAAAAGAACTGCCACAATGCACAGCCAAAACAAAGCTCCTCTGTGGAATATGGTTTCTTTGAAATTGTGCAAGGGAATTATTTTTTATGTGCAGTCCACGCTAGGCAATGAATGAACAGAAAACACAACTCCACTACCCTTAAATATATTTTAAATAATCCTGTGTCCACCACCTGCTAACAAATATTTTTACTATTTTATAATTATTTGTACCCAACTGCTTCAGGAATTAAAATACATTTTTCATCACATTGAAGATGGTCTCTAGGTCACATGCTGGTCTGCAGCAAATTGAAGCTTGGAGTCTCTGAAGTTGTTTAACTGGCAACTGCATAAAATAAATCAAATGAATCAACACTATTAGCATTTAAAGTATGTGTAAGTAAAACAAAGAAACCATATTCCCCGAGGAGTCATTTTGACCTCCTTTTGGTACTGCACTACTTTTGGTCAAGGTCTGTATCAGTTCAAGTTAAGGGAACGCTGTAGAAAGTTATCCATCATCATTTTATTAAGAAATGTAAAACT
>NW_008628874.1:19037-54281 GCF_000691845.1 Merops nubicus
CCTTTATGTACCCTTGCAATTAACTTACTTGCCTGAGAGTGTCCTAAATGTTACTGATAGAAATTTTGGGGGGTCCTGTCACCCAGGCAAACAAGGACAGAATCAGAAATGCTGGAGAACATGTGGTATTCATACAACAGACTATGCATTAAAATGTCTGAAGTGAAATGCAAAATATTACTTTCAGCAGAAATAATTATGTATTAGTCCAGGATTCTTAGATCAACTTTTGACTTTTTGTTGCCACCACCAAGAATGAGACCTTTTTTGAAAGTTTTGAAAGACTAAAGAGGGATGGATGGATTCTGATTAGTTTGGTGGAAACAGAAGCAAGGAAACAGAAGGCAAATGCTTCAACTTCTTCATATAAGACTCAAAAGAACAAATAACTAATAGAGACTGATTCACGTATGTTCCCTCCTGGCCCAAGATATGCTTCTCACTTTCAGAGAGGGCATCTTTCTCCTGCTTCCCACTCTGCTATCACAGACTGTAAGCAGCCAATCTGGTCCAGTGCTATAAAAGAGGGAGAGCAACACTAGAAACACTGACAAGGGAAATACAGAAGCTGGAATGGCATCACTGCAGAATGATGTGCAAAAAAAAAAATCATGATCTGTCAATACAGACTGTCAATACAGAACAGGACAACGACTCAGAAAATCCAGATTCCCTTTCTAGTTGTGTAACAGATTTCCAGTGAAACCATGAGCAGTTATCAGACATATCCTTGGCACCTCAGGCTCTCATCAGTAGGATGGGGATACTACTTACCTACATCTTATTCTCTGTAGAGGAAAGTGTCTATTAGCAAATTTACTATGCAGATGGGAGCCAGGCCAGATCTTAGCTTGGAATATACTTGTACTACAATATAATAATCAAGTGCAAAAGATGTGTGAAGTTTCAAAATTAAGTAGGCTCTCACAGAGGATAACTGAAATAACACAGCAGCTATAAGGCAGAACAGTCTCCTTTATTAATTCAATTTTCTGTGTAAGAGCTTAAGTTGCCTGATGCCATGCCATCATTTTTAAAGTAGAATTGCAATACCACACAGATTGCAAATAAATAATAATATTCATGTTTTATGAACTCCTGCTGTCCACATGAAGACAGTAATCCAGTTGCTTCTGCAAATTCAGAAATCAGACCAACTGCATATGTAAGAAGCAAGGTCTGTTGAGTCAGTGCTCTGCCTGAATTAATTTTCCAATGCACTGATTAGCTAGCTGAGTGCATAGTCAATAGGATGGTGATGAGTGTACTGTAAAATTGATGAAGAACAGACTTTACTATTTTACTGCCTTTGTCATGGATATTGGGGAAAAAAAAGATTTTACATGAAGCTATTTGGTAAAACAGGACCCCCTGAATATTATATGTATATAAAATTAGTTAATTTTCCTAGTCTCATGTAGGTTTGTAGTAGCTGTTTGACAGGACAACCCCCTAAAGAATTGCTTATTTCAAAAAGCAAAACAAAACTGCAGATTGTTAAGAGTACTTGTGTAGATCTCACAGCCAAGCAGTAAAACTAATGCTACTAGGGCCTATAGGCATTTTGTTTTAGCAAAATATGTGTTGTTTCAGGGGAAAGTGTTTTCAGGTCACTCTGTGACTCAGGATTCTGCCTAACTGAGAAGTAAATCAACCAGGGAGTAACGAGTTTCTGCTACTCTGGGCACTTTTTTACCTACACATGGAGGTGGCATCAGTCTGTGGGCTATTCTCCTGAAGGAAGAAATTTTCTTCACCTCCATACTTGGCTGCCTATAAAACAGAGCAGACATCCCTGACAATATACAAACAGGAAAAGCTCCTACATTTACACCTCACCATGGAGTCCTTGATTGTCCATTTCTTATCACTGTAATGACATGGATATCTAAAAGATGACAGATACTGTGAATAATTCTATACTATACTGATTTTTATGGTTATATAATTTCATACTTATGTAATTTTAGATAAGTCTTTTTTTAAAAAATAAATAAATCTGGTTTTAAGTAGATGAAATAACAATAAGTGTGAGATTGCTGGCTGAGATTAGAAACTTGAGAAGTTGGGCCCTGACCCCAGGAAGCTTCCAGTGAATGGACGGGCTGGTTGGTTGTTCTTGTTTTTTTCCCTGATTTCTCATGAATAACGTAAAACAAAGAAAAGCAGCTCCTGACACATCAGACTTTGTCAACCACATACCACACTGCTGCCATATCATAAAATCCACAGGCTCGGGAAAGGAAGGTAACCAGGTGGGTTTTGCTTGCAACTGTCTGCCACAGGTAAAGAATAAGGAGAGGTTGGCTAGCAGGGGACCTTGGTAACAACCTTTCAAGTCTAAGTTAAAAGAACTAAATTAATCCCTCCTGATTTCCCTTTGCCGTGTGAAATTATGCTGTGGCAAGCAGATTCCAAATTTTATAATGCCCAGGATGTTAGTTAGCATCATATTCTTGCTACGTTATATGCCGGGGTTGAAAAAAAAAGTATCTTAATATATATTTTAAAAAAACCTAATCTATTTTCCAGGAGCTGTATAGTAAATTGTACCTGCCTCACAAAAGCTTTACTATTTCCTCCTCTTCTGTTGCCACATTATTTCCTAAATGTAATAGCTGTGATTTTAACAGAATTATTTTTTCTTTATGATAACCTAAGATTCACTAATGTAAAGAAGATAGATCTTTCTTTTTATTGGGCAGTTAGTGGAAATATTTACTACTTGCTCATCATTTCCAGTCCTAGCTTTTTTGACCGAATCATAGTATTATGAAAAAATGGGTCTAAATTTATGGATAAAGTTCCAGAATTCTTTAATTAAGACCCGCTATTCTGGTGTCTGCTATAAATACAGGGAAACACAAAGGAGCAGGAAAGAGCTCCACACTGGTTGATTAATAAATGACCAGGACAAGCTGCCTTCACAAATGCATAGGTTTTTTTTTTTCTTTCATTCTGCTTTAGAAGAAAGGAGAGAAGAAGAAAAGCAAAGATTTCACTATCTTTTTGAATTTCAATATGCTCCAGTGTCACAGGAGTTCTTGCTGCCTTGGTCCTTCTACTTCTGAGTTTTAACAACTACAGTCAAAATGGGGAAGGAGTGGGCTCCATGGGCAGGTCGCTCGTTAAGGTACTCACTCATTCACCACCACATGAACCTCCCTGGTTACTCAGGAGGACTGGAGGCCTTCTGGGAGCTTTCTGAGACCTCAGATATTTTCCCATTCTCTTTTTGTATGAAACTCAAGACTGTCTGCATTTTCAACAGAGAACATCAGTAAATACATCATAGATGTAAACATGACAGTCAGAGCATTCACTCAAAACACAGAGAACAAGGTTCATCACTGATCTAGCATAGACAAGGTGAGGACTCAAATTTGCTTTTCTCATGCTTCATGCAAGCATCCTGCCCATTGGAATACTGGACAGAGAAATAGTGCTCTTTAAATCTCATCTCTTTCTATCTCCCTCTAAGGAATACATTGTTTCACTGTGGATTTTAGAGCATAGCATTTGGATTTTAAACACTCATACTTTGCTAACTGGAATATTTTACTCACCTGTACAAAATTAATAACCTCTGTGGACTTAGAAAAACATATGTAAATTAAATAAAACTTACAATTGAAACAATCTTGCTGGTTTAAACTAAATAAAATAATTGGACAACTGTTCAGCACTCTGGGATTTTGTTTAAAACATGGTTACAGAGAAAATAAGTCTTGTTACATTGCTTGAAATTTGAATACAACTGTTCCAAACCTTGGAGAACACTCAATAGCTGTAATGGCAGCAGCATCTGGCACAAGACTGCAGTATTTATTGCATACACAATGTACCATTTTTTAGCATTCTCAGAACCCTAATAAAATCTTTATTCCATTACACTCATTTCATAGATGTAGGGAGAAATAAGGCATACAATGATTTGAGACACTGAATCAACATGAAAACTGAAAATATCCATCCTGTAGACACGTCTTGACCAAAGGCCCACTACTACCAGTATATTCCAGCCCATGAAGAATAAAACATGAAGTGATCATAATCATCTTTACATAGACACAGAATTTTTAAAACTGGAAGAAGGAAATATATTTCTCAGCTAACAAGCATCCTGTAGATTAAAGATATACAGAAGCCTATGTCTATCAGGATTTAACTATAGTAAATCTAAACAATTCCTATCTCTCTCTCTCTTCAGCTAAAGAATAACCCAATTGTTTCAGTGAAGATTTTACAGAAAGTAGCACTTGGATTTTATGCACTTGGATTTTCAAAGAGTAAAATATTTAGCACTCTCCCCTATGACTGTCATTGGAGAACAAAAGTAACCAAAAGTAAGCCCTTCTGTTGCTGTGATACCTCTTATATAAACCATGACTTTCTGCTCTTTGCTAGGGAGGCATTGCTACATCCAGTGTATGTATCATCCTACCACCCAAAGTAGAGTTTTAGAAAGTCATCTTATTTATGACACCCTATACAATGCAGCTTTTTTTTTTTTCCTACATACATGTGGCCTTGATGTTTGCAAAGACTGGACAATGCTTAAAGAATATTTAACTCTTAAATATACTGATCCTATGGATAAGAACATTTAGCAACATCTCTTACTACTCAATCAAGAAGGGAATTCTCTTTTAATAAAGATACTTCTCTGCTCTTCAATCAACTAACTACTCAGTTTTCTCCTCTAAAGTGAAGACAATGATTCTTGCCTGCAAATACTGAGAGTATGATGGAATACTTCTGAAGCCCATAATAGAAAATGGCACCAACATCTTCCTTAGAACTACTTGAATACATAAAACCTTGAAAGCTGGTAGCAACAAGATAATTTTGTTCATGATGACTTACATAAGACTAAGTCGGGTGAGCTGCATGCCCTTGCATACAAATGCATTGTATCCAAAGAAACTTCCAGTGTCCACAAAGTATCTGAAATTTTACACTGTTTTCCACATTAACCAAATTAAACTCCAGGCTAAGCAAAATTTCTCTTCTAGAACCAATGAAACCTGACTTTTTCATATTGGGACAAAATTCACTTTGTAATACAGAACAGTACTGTACATGCAGTATTCTGATAAAACCTGCCAGAACTGGTTTTAATTAATTTCATTTTAATTTAACTAAATTAAGATAATCCACAGAGGCCCTAAAACTGATATCATAATGATATAAAACAGAAGTTATTCTACTAAACTCAGGGAGCTCATACAAAAACAGAATAAGTTAGATCAGAATTAGGACCACCAGATGTTTATTATCATGGAGAGGGTTATGAAACACAGTCCAAACTAGTCTAAACTAACACTAATTCTAGGAATTGGCAGTGGTATAACTCTATAATATTTTCATATTTAGAGATCTATTGAGGCATGGGTATAATTTTCAGATGAATACTCAAGTGAGAAACCATATTTTAGACAAATAAAGCAAACTGTAAAGTGTTAGCCACCTGCTTCTTGAGAAACTAAATGACAATACTTATATATTTTATAATAATAAAATTAATTTCCTTACAGATGGTAACTTCTTCAAATAAATGACTGAAAAAGCTGAGATCTTGATAGTCTATGCCTAAAAGCAAAAAGAGAAAACCCACTGTCCTGGTTTGAGCTAGAACAGAACTAATTATATTCAGTGATTTTACTTTTCAGTTAAGTTTCTTCTAAGTGCACTTTCTGAAGTTAGCGGCATAGCTTTGCAGACAGTGCATGCTTCCAGCAGTGATAACACTCCAAGTTTAGAGTTACTGCCAAGGAGTGGTATGCAGAAAGGCTCTTGCTTATACTTGTTCCTATGCAGACCAAGGTCACTGCTAAATCTTGTGTGCCACATTGGGGGTGCAGAAGTCAAGGGTCACACCTGCAGGGAGGAGCAGACGGGACCGGGACAGGTGACCCTAAACCAACCAACACAGTATTCCATCCCATATGTATCATATTCAGTATAAAGCTGAGGGTCAAGCTCTCTTCTTCAATGGCCAGCATCAGAGGAGGATTCTGTTCCTTCTGCCTACAATCCCAATCTGTGTGTTCCTGAATCCTATTCCCTGGATCCAGTTCCTGTCTGCCACTGAGTCCAGTCAGTCCTCCCTAACTGCCAGCAGGGACGTTGAGTTCGACAGTGGTTTTGTATATATTTGTATATCTTTCATTTTATTGTTATTATTCATTAAAGTTGCATTAATTTTGTTTTCCAATCAATAAGTCTCTCTGCCTTATTCTCTTTCTCTTCCCCTTTGGAAGGTGTCATTCATCTAGAGCCCAGCCCAGCCTAACCCTTAACACCCCTTCAACTGTCCCTGTACCATGATAGGAAATACACAGGTAGGTCTTTGAGAAGTCACCTTGCATTGTTACAAATGTATGATTTCCCCCAGCTGGGCAGAAAGTTATCTTATCAAATGGTATCTGTTAATGTTATATTGTAAGAACATATATTAGAGAAGATGTTCTTTTCAGCTTTCAAAGTTGACATTTCAGAGCATTTAATAAATCAAGCTGTAAACATGATGTCATTACAGCCAGAAGTCGTTTTTATGATTATTTCCATACATATTCACAAAAAAGATTTCAGTATTTCCATTAGCTGGGGAAAGCAGCCAACAGTTGTTGGGGAATTGAAATAAAGATGCCTGAATGAGACATTTCCCAATTAAATCAATGTAGAAAACTGTTCTGGTGGCTGGTGATCCATGTGTTGAAGTAAAAAGTAAACTTCTTCAGACTGCAGGAGTTCTGGAAAGCTGGCACCATTCAATTACTTGTGCAAATGTGAACATTTAACCTGCTGCTCCTAAAACTGACTCCAAGATTCATGCAGAGCAGAGTTGTCAAGTGACCACTGATGACATTAAACATTTTTTTTTCAAAAGAACATTGCTGCTATGGGTTGCTATTGCTGCTAAAAGAAACAGCAAGCCTGCAATAGCATCATCCAGCATCTCTCAGCAATAGTAAATATCAGTTACCACATCACTGCAGCTCCTGATTACCAGTAGTGTGCTCTACACATGGCTTCAGTAACTAAGTTCTCCTTCTCTCGTGTATTTGCTTCAGTGAACCACAAAAACAAATAGGCTAGAAATTATAGAACAGTAAAACGTAACAATCTTGCTTTAATTTAAATCAATGAGAACAAATAGTCTGGCAGTACTTGGTAATACAACGCCTCAATTCCAGCTTCTTAATTTCAGTTTTTCACAGTAAAATATCAAAACCAAAACCATTATGTAAATTAAATTTTCAGGCTTAACAAAACAACCGATGAACATTTTGTTATATTTGGTTGGAGTTTCCTGTGTTTAATAAGGTCCTAGGTCAAAAATGCACTACAGTGTGCATTCATTGATTTTTAACAAGGGATTTGTTGGAGCTTTCCCCTAACTTAAACAATATTCACCAAAAGATTTCAGTATTTCCATTAGTTGGGGAAAGCAGCCAACAGTTGTTGGGGAATTGAAATAAAGATGCCTGAATGAGACATGTTGCTTTCCCCCAAATTAAACAATATCTTTTACCCAAGAACATGTTTTCACAGAACTTGCAGGGAGTCAGTATCTTTGAAACAGCTCCAGTATTGTCATGTTAGACTGAAGCTGAGAAACGGGATTATAGTTTGTTAGGTCAGGAAGACAGACAAATAAACAGTACAACTGGTACTTCCATAGGAGAGCTAAACACACCAAATTTTTCCAAGTACTTCTTAATATCCAGAAAAAAATCCGTTCCTTTGTTATCAGATTTTGTTGCTCGTGTTCCTTAAAGAGTATTCCCATCTGGCATCATCCTCAGATTTCTCATTTAAATGGGGATACAATACATGTTGCCAATACCTGTAGTAAGGGGAATATTCTCCAATAACAGAGAACCCAAAACTATTGTAGAAAACATGTTCTGAGAATTCCAAGTAAAATTTCATAATCTGTAAATCAAATACCTGGTTTTTGTCTGCCATTTTTTACCAATTATTTTGATCTTCAAGCTTGACTTGTTAAGTCGAGTAACAGTTCAAATCATGCCAACACTGAATGTACCAAAGAAGTGTTTTGGTATCAGGAATGTGCTTTTCATCTGTATCTCCCACTTTCCTCATGTATCATACCTCAGTTTGTATAAACTGAGTGGGCTTATAGAAAACTTGGATCCTTTCCAGTTGCACTAAATGAGGACACAGAAGTCTGGGAGCACACCTAATACACTCTCATGCATGGAACCGGCTTGAGTTAATTCAATCTCTGACTGCTAAGATGTATACAGCATAAATGCCAAATCTTCAAGATCAATTACTCCGCTTTCTGCTTGTTGCTACAGACCATCCCAATCATACAGAGTAATACTCTGAACAGAACTACAGGCAAACAACTTCAGACTGTTGACCTTTATTTTTGTATAGAAAACTTTCTGTCTAGGCAGGAAACAAATCTTTTCAGTGATCCATTGTCATGGGCACCTCTGCCAGCAACAGAGCTTATCAGAAACACATTGAGCGTTCTCTTCAACCGCTCACAGAAGGCTGCAAAGACTCTCTCATTGAATGCAATGGATTTTGGATCAAGACTTTAAAAGCTAAGAGCACTCAAGCACCCACTTTTGCATCCAGAGTTCCCTGTGGTACTGACAATTTAGCCATACAATGACACTGATGACTTCTCTGACAGATTTGATGCTTCTACCATAAACCATTTTTGAGTAGTGGGAGTAAATATCATAGCCTAAGGACAAAGAGATCTATTACAATTAGGCAGGGATAAATTATGAGTATTTCATATTCTGAAAGCAATCTTCATACAGTGCTGGTTTAGGTCTCAGCACATCTTTTCCACAGGCATGAGATATTGGAATTTTAATGCCTAATAAATTCTGTGAAATATAGCAGTGTTCTGCTAATATGCAAGCTTTAGACAGCCAGTGTATTTATACTGGCTGTCCACTTCTGTGAGTTTCCCACCCATTCAGCTGATCACACAGAAAAGGGGGTGGAACACCAACCAACACAGGTAACTGAAGACACTTTGATTCTTACAGCACGCTGCTGAATGCACAGAATACCTTCACAGTTTGACCAGTCTGTTTTACATGGTTCCTAACAACTGAACACAGTGGCAAACTTGGGCAGTCAATACAGCATGAACCCACAATCAAAGCAAGGATTATTATGTGAGCTCCTCAAGCCCAAAGCCATGGCCACTGCAGAATGCTGCTGTCTTCTTTGGATACTGCTGTTAGAATTCTGCACCACTGTGAACGTCAGCAGAGCTATCTGAGGTGCAAAGAAATTTAGGGTTTGGCCTTGGTCGCCTTATTTCCTTTCAAACAATTGATCCTTACAAAGACAGGGTAAGTTTTAAAATCTACATTTAATCCATGAAAAATCACCCCTTAAAGCCTTCAAATAATTGCAGAATCTTTTACAACTCTTTACACCTTTGGTTTTAATGTTAAAACAAGACTGATGCTGCACGCCTCCTTGCAAAACAGCCGCATCAGCCAAATATGTAAAAATGCTCACCTATGGAAAATGCAATCATTTTTAATATGATTTCTAGCTATCACCAACTTCTTCTGCAGTCCTCAATAATACAGAATATGAAGCCTTTTCTTGACATTACTGCAGATCTTTCCTCATATAAACTCTTAGCATCTGTCACTGGTGAAAAATGCACAAGCAGGAGAAGATAATGCAAATACTAAAATGTTGTCAGTTAAGATGTTTGAAAGTGCACGGTTCAGGATGATGAAAAAGCCCCTCTTGTATTGAAACTTAAGTGGTAATGTTCTATCTGGAACAAGAACAATATTTTTAATCCATGCTTGAAAGATCAAATTAAATCTGCTGCAGTATCTATCAGAGATGACTTTTTTTTTCTTTTTTTTTATGAGAAAGCTGCAAGTCCAAAGCTACTGGATACTCATTTGTCTGGTTTTCTGTAGACATTCAGGGAGCTAGGGCAATCATTTCTAGCTTAAAAGAACATCCCAAAGCACTAGGAGATCAAGTGGAAAAAAAAGATGTCTTGATATGCATTCCATGATTTTCTTGAAGAGCATCAGTTTTCAACAACATAATTTCAAACATAAACTAGGCACAAGTTCACAGTACTTTTATGATAATATATCAGTGCATTATCTTACATCTTTCAGTTAGTTACATTCCTACTAGAAACATCACTGCAGTATTTCTGAAGCCATGATTGTTTCCACTACAAATTTCCTATTTTACAGGCATTAAAACTTAAGCATTTGGAATCTCATAAGCCTGACACTTATCCTAAAAGCTCTCAACTCAAATGCCATATATATTTTTTCCTCAAAAAAAAAAAAAAAAATTTGTTCCACCATTTCTCTTTATAGAATCTAGAGAAGGGCAAGAAATGAACATTAGACAGCTAGTAAGAAAATATGTGTTCTCAGAAAAGCCAAAGAAATCACAGCACTTAATTCACTGGCTGATGGTTGCAATCTGCTTTTAATTACAGTAGCAAAACTATGAAATATGTATTATTTTTGCTTTATGCAACAATTACTGAACATTTTTATTAGACATCATTCAAACTTCCTGAGGTAGTAAAAAGAGGTATTTGGATTCTAACATTTTCATTTATCTTCAATGTATTTATAGTGTCTGCTGAATACAAAGGTAAAAATACCAATAATTCCAATAAGTTAAATGTGAAAAAATGCCGAACTATAATACACATCACAAATTGAGATGTTCACTGAAGCCTAGTGTTCAAACCCCTATGAATTTAACATCCAGCTCCCCTAAAATTCTCAGCTAACAGTGCTAGGGAAGGTGATGTTGAAAACACAAGGGCCAGAAAGAAAGAGGCAGAAGGGAAGAAAAGAATGAACCATATAAAAAATAAGCAGAAAGCAGGATCTGCTTCAAAAAGAATGAGATAAACCTAAGAGGATACAGACAACCCAGCAGAGGCTAGGGCCATTGATCTCTCAATGACTGTGGAAATTTGTTTCCATTCTTGTTATTCCTGGAATTATAAGATCGATATTTTCCTCATCAGTTCCAAGCAACAAAGATTATTCGTGTTGTCGAGAGACAATTTTTTTTTTTTCCTGACAGTATTTAAATAAACTGAGGAAAATGCCTGATCCATTGACCACTTAAGTCAATAGGAAGACATCCATTTCAGGTCCAAAGTGGTTTTCCGCTTCAGATGTGCAAGATGACTTTTGTCATATCTAGACAGATAGTTGACTTTTTAGATTACCACTATCATTTGTTTACCTGTCAACCTTACCAGCTGCAATAGGGAAAACCTAAACAGTTTCATAATACATTTATACCATTTCTTTACCTCTTTTCATAGAATCATAAATTGTTTCAGTTTGGACTTGATAGTCCTAAAGATCTTTTCAACCATTAACCTAGCACTACCAAGTCCACCACTAAACCATGTCCCTAAGCACCTCACCTATATGACTTTTAAATGCCTGCAGGGATGATGACTCTACCACCCCCCTAGGCAGCATGTTCCAATGCTTGATAACCCCTTCAGTGAAGAATGTTTTCCTAATATTCAAACCAAACCTCCCCTGGTGCAACTTGAGGTAATTTCCCCTTGTCCTGTCACTTGTTACTTGGGAGAAGAGACCGATCCCCACCTCACTACAGCCTCCTTCCAGGTAGTTGTAGAGGATGATAAGGTCTCCCCTGAGTCTCCTTTTCTCCAGACTAAATAATCCCAGTTCCCTCAGCTGCTCTGCATAAGACTTGTTCTCTAGGCCCTTCACCTGCTTCGTTGGCCTTCTTTGGACATGTTCCAGAACCTGTGTCTTTCTTGTATTGAGGTGCCCACCACTGAACACAGTACTCGAGCTGTGGCCTCACTAATGCCAAGTACAGGGGCATAATCACTTCCCTTGTCGCACTAGCCACACTATTTCTGATGCAAGCCTGGATGCTGTTGGCTGCCTTGGCCACCTGAGCACACTGCAGTCTCACGTTCAGCTGGCTGTCATTCTTTCTGTTGTTCAAATGCAGAAATCAAAATGTTGTTAGCATACCCAGTACTTGACAGAGATTTTAAGCAACAAAAAGAATTCTAGAGGTAACTTACCTCTTGATATAACCAAGTTATTCTTACTCCTTTGAAAACAAATGTTATGACTATGACATCATTTGCAACAAAATAATGGAAACCCACTGCTTAGATCATAACTCTCTATGACACATGCAGAGTGTCAACCAAGGAACACACTGAATTTGTGAACAGCGTTAGTCATCCTTAATTCCATTTTTTCTAGCAAAATCCTTTTAACACAGAAGTTGCCTTTCAGATCTCTTAGAAGATAATCAAATAATTAAAATTCTCTTTCAAAATTCCAGTCTCATTACATCCATATGTGATATTTGTCTCTTTGGACTATTTCTAAATCCAGCATCATTTATACTGCAAACTGATTACTAGACGGTATAAAAGCATCTGAGGAGTTATTTTTGAAGCTTCAAGAATAGGACTACATTTTAGAAGAATTTGAAAACATTTCACTGAAATCCTATTTGTCATCATCAAAATATGAAACTTCAGAGAGTGCACTATGTATAAAGAGCAGAACAAGAACAGTGCACTGAAAAATTAATGAAAGTGAAACAGACTGTTTTATTTCTAATTAGGAACTGTGGCTGACTAGGACAGGAAAATTTCACTGAAGAGTCACTACAGGGAATTCTGTTACATTGCTTTTCTTGGAAATATTTCTCAGATCAAGGATGTAATACACTGGAAATTAATCGAACAGGAAAAGAGGAATGAAAGGGAAGGTTTCAGTGGCTCTTCACACAAAAGGCTGAAATAGAAAAAAAAAAGCCTGCTTGGGTTATTAAATCTTTTCTTGGAAAGTGCAGCATTATAAATGCTATAAAGCACAGGGAATATATTCATTCAGTTCAGTTGTAACTAATTTTCTCTGCATTCTGTGGGAAACAATGCTTGATATAGATGGTTAATATGTTTTGTTAAAGGTTTTGCCCTGGGACTTCAGCTAAGATAAATTCACTAAAAGAAGGGAAAAGGGATTCTAACTCCTCTAAGACCTATAGATAAAACAGTTTTCCAAAAGTAAACTATGACATCCAGGAATGGAGCTGGCTGCAGTAATCTAACTTTGGGGGCATACAGTGTAGATGATTGCATCTGAGCCAGTCATTCAAGTCCTCCTTTCTATGACACAGAGAAGCAAAATTCATCAGACCTAACCTAGACATCTTAGGACAAGGAAGAGATGTGTGCCACGGCAAGGCCTATAGCAGAAAGCTAAAATGTAAAAGTATTCATCAATATAAGCAGATTAGCACCATCCGTGGTGTCCACAAAAAAAAAAATCGGATCATTTTGCATGCTGTAGAGGCTTCCTGTATTTATTTACTTATTCACTTTACAAACAGCCCTGTACAGTATATTCATAACTGTTTCTTCTCTCATTGTACCCTAAGGGTCTAAAAAAAAACAACAAAAGTTACTGAAAAACTCCCATTGGCTTCTGAAATAACACAATGCACCTCTTAATCATCAGTTCTGAAGCATGATGAAGAATAACCTGCACACAGAAATGTGACAGCTATCAGCCAGAATCTTCAGTAGAGACAGAAACCCTCTTTGCATTTATCGAGTTCTTCCAAAGATACCAGTGCATGAGTTTACAAAGGATGAGTAAACTACAGAGCTGTGTTAAGACATAGATACCTAGAAAATCAATACTACAGTCAGAAATCTAACTCAAGAGAAATATCTCATTTCCTTTCCCAAAACCACTGTTTTATAACAGCATAGGTATTTACAGAATGGTTTCTGAAACTACATGAAAATATGTGTTGTGAGGGAGGACTGTCAAGCACACGGAATCTAGATACATTAATAAAAGAAAAATGTGCTTTTCTTCCTACTTCCACCTCTAACTATGGGTTACATTACATTCCCCCCTACATATTTTTGTTTCTCTGTCTGCAAGACGGTGACTTCCTTCCCCCACCATCTATAACACTGCTTAATTTACAACTGTAAAGTGCCTTGAGACTCTTGCATGAAAGTATAGGGAAACATAAAATACTCTTGTTTCTAAGCTTATCATTACTATGAAACAAAATAGCTTTTTTGAAGCCACACTGGGAACATATTATTTTAATTTTGACTGCTTCGACATTGTATTGTGTTTCCATTTTAGAGCCTTTATGGGATTTACCACATTCTCTATTTATAAGGCTATGCTTTCAGGTTTGTAGCAACATGAGATAACAGATTTATTACAATTATTGTGGAGAAAGGAAAGGATTAAATCTGGCTGCTCATTTTATATCTCAGCAAGGATGGGGAAAGCAAAGAAAAAGAAATTGCAAGGCTCTTTCATTTATTTTGTGGAGAGATGCCTTTTAAAAAGCAGAGTTTCTGGGTGCTCATCTCTCCTAAATTGAAGCCATATCATTGCAGCCTCCGTTTTCATTCCTAAGAAGGGCAAAATAAGAGAGAGGTTAGCAAAATGAGAACTTAAACTTAGTCAAATATTTCCTTTGGTTTTGAGGCCAAGAATTTTCTGAAGTTTATTTCTCTTTCTTTCACAGAAGAGAATTTAGAGCTCACACTGACTGGAATGGAAGAGTAATCAGTCAGAAGAACAAATAAATTTTGCGTCTGCCTCTGTTAGTGGAGGAAATAATTGAAAGCATGACTGCTTATGCGGTTCCTCTACAACTTCAAAAGTGTACAAAATCACAGAAAAGGGAATGCCATCTGTTTGTTGTTAGGGTCATGTCTTTTATTTTTCTACTTATACTCCCACTGAAAGCAATGAG
The DNA here is from genome assembly GCF_000691845.1 of Merops nubicus. Classification (NCBI taxonomy): domain Eukaryota; kingdom Metazoa; phylum Chordata; class Aves; order Coraciiformes; family Meropidae; genus Merops; species Merops nubicus. The sequence continues at coordinate 33,864 of NW_008628874.1, forward strand.
AAGTATTCAATCCTCCATAATGAAAATGACATAACTTTATTTTCTCTCTTATATTCAGGTTACAGTAGACTTTACCATACATCTTCCCCTCCTTCTCAGTAAGTTTAAGTCTGAACTAGCACCTTTGAACATTATCTATAAAATAGAACAAAAGTGGCAAAAAATGGTTACCACCTTGTAAGAGAAGGAATGTGACCATAAGGAGAAATAGTGGACCTCCCTCAGGTCTGACTGCTTGCATCAAGAAGATTATTAAAAGCAAAGCCACTGCAATAGCACAGAACATGTCCCTGGCATAATGAAAACAAGATGTAAAAACGTGCTGGTGAGAAGGGCGGCTTTGAAGCAGCTGCAGCCCAAGCTCTGTAATAATATCCAAAGGAGGATATACTGGTAATGGAAGTGTGCCTTGTCTAACTTTAACTATTCATCTCAAGGGGCGATTTACAAGGTGATAAAAGGTTCCAAGCTGCAAAAGGTACTTTAGGCAGTTAAAAAGCACCTTTTTATGATCGCTTCTTCTGTACAGTACATGTTGTTTCATTAATCAAATGCTTATTCTATTAAAACATCAACTCTTTTAGCTAGTGGGACAAGTTTTACTACCATGAAATGGCATTAAAAGCCACAGACTTCCCAGCTAAGCCCTCATAATGATTCTAACACAGCCCAAGTGTGGCTGTCACCCATGGGATACCCAAATGGCATGTCTGCCCTGCTTCACTCCTTGGCAAGTTTCTTGGCATGCTTCAGTTCTCAAGGCCATGTGACCCTTTCCAAGCAAGAAAGCATTCCGTGCACACGTGTACTCCCTAAACCAGAGCAAAACAGGCAGCTCACATCAAATCTGACTCTGTCAGCATTAAATTGCTCATTAGATGACCATAAAAAGCCAAGCAAAGCTACAGCAAAAGGGAAAGCTTCCACTCACAAAGAAGACCACTGCAACGCTTTGAAAATATCAGGCCCTAAATACAACACTCCCAAGGAGACTTGCAGATCTGGAGACCTGGTGTGTAAACCAAAATAAGTACATAAACATTTTTTAAAAATTTTGTCAACTCTTTTTTCAGTCCTTAAAAGAACCTTCCCAAATCAAGGGCACCACAGATCACCAGCTAGGACACTCCTTTTGTTTTCAGATTACTAAAGAAGGGAAAGTGGTTCTTTATTTTCTAAAACTAGCTCCAAAATTGAAAGCATTTATGATTTCTACACCCTCTTGCTCCAAAGAAATCATTAAGTGCAACTCAAATAGGCAGATAAAACTGCAGTACCATCTCCCAAACATACTCATAAACTTTTCAGTCAATTTAGACACAGAAAATATCCTTTGTTAAGCAGAAAAGTATAATGAAACAACAGATACTTGGAGTCCACATAGTTGGACTTAGAGAGTGGTGGAAGGGAGGTAGGGGATGGGGAAAAGAGATGATTATTTGCCCAGCAACAACAATGACCAACAGGCAATTTAAACTCTCATTTTAATGAACTTAAAATATTAATACAGTAACTATACTAATAAAGAAGAAAAAAATGAATCATGATAATACAGCAGCTGCCAGGGGCTTATAAGACTAAATCCACATGGCATTAACTTTAAACAACATCAGTGTAGATACATTATCAAATACACACTGGTAAAGTAATTTAAATTTACCAATTACCCACTGCATACTTCAGCAGTACTGATGAAGTTCAGGTTATTTTCCTAAAATGTATAACCAAAATCCTATAAATGATTGTGCAGGTTAAAAATAAGCCAAAATAAACATATTTCAGAAAACATAATAATAGCCTTAATAAAATGTAAAGGAACAAACATCAGGTATTTAAGTATTCCAATACGTTAAATATTAAATCAACATCCTAATACAAGAAAAAGAGATTTCTCTATTTAGATAAACAAAACCAGTGACAAATATTTTCAAGTTATTCTGTGAAGTGGTAGTTTCAGTATCAGTGGGGAACAATCAGATCTTATCATAAGTTCAAATCCACCCGCAGCAGGTGCGTTATCAACAATACTTCAACCAAAACTACTCTGGGAAAGCTACACTTACTATTACCTTACTTAGCTTGGGGAATGTTTCTGAAGTTTGTAAATTACTATTTTGCACTGTTGCCTGACAATACAGCAGAAGACTCACATTAAAACGTGTCATTCATCACTCTGTGCAATTTGCTTAATTTGTATGTGAAAGCAATCTGTGTCACAGTACAAGACAAGGTGTCGTAACTGCTGCTCAGGATTCAAAAGGCTTGACTTATACCACAGGGAGGTGGTTATGAGGGAATTCACACAAGTAGTGGCTGAGGAAAGGGCTAATACAAATTTTAGTACAAACTGATACAGCTCTAAAAGTACTTGGCCAGATATGGGGTGCAGCGCCTGACGCAGATAAGCCTTGACAAAATTAAGTGGCTTTTGCATTATAGTTCCTATCAAAATGACCAGCCAGCAGGTCAGTCTTCCTGCCCCCACTCAACCTCCCCTTTTAGTCAATGAGCAGTGGTCAAGCCATTATGAGAAGAAGCTCTCTTCTCTCAGCCCAGCCAGCACATGCAGTGATCCTTAAGGTTGCAGACTCTCCCTGCCAGCTACAGGACCTCCTGATTTCTCTACAGCATAGCACAGTGGAAATTCTCACCAGCTCTCCCTGTAGCCAAGTACACATCCTTGGACATCTGAAATACAATACAGAACTTTCTGCACATTCTCCTTGAGAGCCAAAAAATGACAGATGCACTCGGGAGCACAAAGAAGTTGTTGATTTCTGGTTATGTTTCAAACCACAAGTCACTCTCGATTTTCTGGAAAGTGGAATAGAAAACACCAGTAGGTCATTTTTGCCTCATTGAACACTCACTGTTACTTTAGGCAAGCTTGCCTCTTACTATTTACATTTTTACAAGGAACTCCAGAAGATTACCAAAGTCCACGCACCATGAGTATTCAGTTGACTGTCAAATGTTCTAACTAGACTTCCCCTGGGCAAAGTTCATTACACATTAGGAAAGATGGAGAGAGTGTGATGTCTATCCTTACCTCAGATCACTAACCACAGATGTCTCCACTTTCCAAGTCACTTCTGTAGAGGTACAACTGAAGCAGTAAATGTAATCACTAGGACCTTCAGCAGAAGTCCGCTCAGATAAAGTCCTAGAACCACAGCAAATCTACCTCATTCCTCATGGCTTTGGGAAATCATTGAGTAGCTGAAATAAATACCATCACTTAGAAGTCTAAGAAGAAGAATGGAAGAAATCCAAATACTGGCAGCATCTACTTTGCAAGGGCAAGAGAGGCAATTTACGTTCATATGTCTGGACCCTTTAAGCATTTTAGTCATATAGTGCTTTCAGAAAGTCTGGACCCTATAGTTACTCCTTGAACCTTGGGTTTCAAAAGGTAGATGACCATTTTGGGAATGTCACCCAGAATACTCCTCTTACTCACAACTTTTATTCTTGGGAAGAGTCTAAAAGGTTGGGTTGCTATCTAAAAGCAGTTCTTCTATATTATTTGTAAAAACAAAGAAATAAGACCTTTCTCAAACAAAATTTCGTCTTTTCCTGTACTGCCCTCAGAAATACCTCATGTTAACAACTTAGAAATAAATTTTTTCACACATTTATTCTTGATTGATTATTAGGAAAGATGACAGAGTCAAAAGTCAATTTCTAGCCCAGTTTCTTCTAGCTCTTGCTGTATATGCTTTTGCCCGCACAAGGTAGCAGTTGCAGTGATCAGGAAGGACCTGACTGCTTATAGTCATGTTTAATATCAGTTTTAGCACGAAATACCTGAGATCAGCCAAAGAAAATGTTTAGCAGGATTGAAACAATAATTTACATTTACATTTTGCCAATCTGTTAACGGCCGTACTAACTAAATGTTAAAAAAAAAACCTCATTTCTGCAGAGTCAACAGCTTGCTGCTTTCCAGGAATACTTTAGAGCCATAAATCATGTCCTGTTTTTGCCCAGGTACACAAATGGCAAAAGGCTACTGCAGAGCAAATTAAAGATTCATCATTGTTTTGATTTCTCTTCTACTCTTACACTGCCAGTAAATGAGGCAGCAAAGTCAAATGCAAGTCTATCTTAGAGCCTCAAATATGGTCATAACTTCAAATTAAATGTAGGATCAGTTAATCCAGCTGAATCACTCTTTGACTTAAACATAATGTAAGGGGAAATTATAAGTTCAGACTGTTTTATTATCAGTCTTGGTTGGTTCATGAATAAACAGAAAGAAGTGCCCTCTTTTCATTGTAAACTTACAAAATACCACAGATGGAACTAGTGGCTAGATCCTTCATACCCAAACTCAGCAGAAGCTGAGGAGAATATCTGAGACAAAATTTAAAATCCATTCACAGTTTCATATGACCTTCTGCTCAAACTGGAAAGTTCAGTAAACCACAAGTAAAGTTGCACAGCTGACAAACGAGCAGAGTCGGGTTTTGTTTTTTTTCATTAATCAGCAGACTGGCCCCCTTCTGACTCACCCCACTAACCTCTTGAAACGTTTTTATTTGTAAAGGGATAATTCGTAAAATATTTCTCAATGGAGACAATTATCTCCACTTTCTACATGTAACTAAACCAAGGAACAGAAGAGCTAAGTGATTGCCAGAGGTCATACAGGAAGCCAAGAAGAAAATATGGTGCCTTTCCTCTGAAGGAGCTGATTAAATGTTAAAAAAAAATATATGAGCTGAGAGAGAACAACAATTAAAAAAAAAAAAAAAGCACAACAATAAGCAGAGTCATGAATTATGATTTTGAAGTACTTAGTCCATAACAGAAACCTTGTCTCTTTTACCCTCATGATACTTGGGATAAAGTACAAAATAATTCAGTGCCAGTGTCCTTGATAAATCAAGCATTAGAAAAACCCTGAATGTAATATTCTCTAGCAGACAATAAATTTGCTTTAAGAAGTTCAATGGCATTAAAATTCAGAAGTACTATGAGCAAAAAGTTCAACTTTTGTCCCTACACCTAAACTTCCATGATTTTTAATCAGAATTCCTTAATGTGACACTAATATGCACTGAAGTTCTGATTTTCATTATATGAGACTCTCAAAAGCACAACATTCTTCTCTGGGAGCTGAAAGTCAGTTGTTTAAATGTTGTGGTAAGATCGCACTTCTGAAAAATATCTTGAATGAACTTTCAGACTGAATGTGATTTTGGATTATATATATCAAATATTTTAACAGGTATAGGAGAGCTGATATGTGTGCTACAGAATCTGCAGACATTTCACCATATACATTCCTAGGAAGCAAACAGCTAACTAGACATTATGCCTAAAAAAGCTTTTCTTATTTTAGGAGACAATTCATATCTGGCCTTACCTTCCATCTTATGCCAGAAAACAATGTTTTCTAGCTACATTGCTACTGCTAAATCAGTAACTTTACAAAATTCACTAAATGGGCAAGGCAACGGAAGACTGTAGGCATTCCCTACCTGCAACTTCTAGAAGTCAAAAATGAACTGGTTTACTCACGAAGAAGGCAATTTTAAGGTATCCCAGGAGAGTATCACAAGGAATTAATAAAAAGCAAAATACTATCTCTAAAAATAATACTTATTATGAGAAGAAAACAGCAGTTTTGGAAAACAGGTTCACTTCGCAGGAAAAAAAAAAAAAAAAAAAAAAAAAAACACACGCACACACCCTGGTTTTACTACCTGCATGCAAAACAACTGCTATTAATCTGATTGTACCTCAAAACTGTGGGTCCAGTACATGCTGTAGCTAAAACCAGGCCTCTGGCCTCCTCTCCCATTGTGCCTGGGAATCCTGCACCACAACTCCTTTCAGCTGACACATGAGGGTACTTTCCCTAAGGGACTGAGGGGAGTGGAGGAGGGGACAGAGATCGTCCTCAGTCACCTTTGCTCCAACCCTCATACACCAAGCACCCACCATCCTTCCGAGAAAGTAACAGGAGATGCCAAAAATGTGCCTCCCTCCCTGTGACAGACTCTGTAGAGGGGGACTTCTGGTGCTCCTCAGTGCCTGACTTCTCCATTGCCCACTCAGCTCCACAGCGCCCTGGCACTCCATCTCACACTTCCAATCAGCCCTGTGATCTTTTCTAAGCCACATACAGCAGTTTCATTTGTCACAGAGCATTTCAGAAGCTGGAGCTTTAACTCTGTATCAGAAATATAGAAAAAAAAAAAAAAATATTTGAAGAAGCAAAATTCTCCACAAAATGGAATGCCCTTTCTCTCCCTTACTGCACTTGAGATCCAAGAAAAAGCTTTCTTCATGGAAGGAGCAAGAAGGGACCAGTCCTATGCTTTGTAGCCACACACTGCAGAGGAGACTAAGACCGGCATTGACTTTTCAGCTGTTCTGAACCAAGGACACTGGAGTGAGCTGGACTTCCAGAGATTAAAACAAGATGAATCAGACCACCAGAGAACTCATTCCTACAAGATGAATCAGACCATCAGATAACAAGAATTTGGGGAGTGCAAGCTTTAAACTGCCTAAAAAAAACTCCTTCCAGTGGAAAATATAATGGCTTAACAACCCTAACAAGTAAACAGTATGGGCACTATGTTTACTTTTACACATCCATACAGCATTCCCAACGGTTAGCAATGTTGTACTCAAGTGGAACAGAATTTCTTGTCACCATCTCTACCTGCATCACTGTGACATACTCAAAAGGAAAAACCATGGTAATTATATTAAATAACTGAAAAGAATTTAGCCAGTTGTGCTTAATTATTTGTTTTTTATTCACACCTTAGGAAGAACTAATTGAGCTTTCTGTGAATTTAAGAAACCTAAAACAAGATGCAGAGAAAATAATCCACTGCATATATGCCAACATAACTTCCACTGCTAAGTATACTCTTAACCTTATCACGCACACCCCAGTTACATAGTAACTCTCACAACAATGGACACCTTCATTCTGCCTCTACCGGTATCGACTAAATTTGTGAAGAAAAGAAAGCTCAATAACAAAATATATCTCCTCTTGCCCCCAGCGAGACATGTTCTGGGGTTTCATAATGAACATGTTGCTTAAACGATTAGACTGTCACTGCTTCCAAAAGATTTGAGGCACTTTTATTGAATTTATTTCTCTAAGTTTGAAAAAGCATTGTAACATGACTTTCTGGCTCATCAGGTTGTTTTGATAATGACCAAGGTATTGACCTGGCTTAAAGAAAATAGCTTTTGTCTACACAATGATTAAACAAATGGTAGAATGCTGTAGAGCTATAGGAATGTGGTTATTTTCAGAATGGCTATAACTCTCAGGTCCCATCTCTGACAGTGGCTAGCCTTGGGTATGTCCTTTATTTTTCTCTAAAACTCCATCAGAGACAGATGCACGGTGATCTGTCACAAAGAAACCTCACCCTACTGATTGAAACTGACTTAAAACCTTCAACTGGAATAATTTCCAAACACTGCTTTTCTAAGGCTTACCTATAGTTTTGGATATTCTTATCTATAAACACTCATCCTCCTTCAAATTTATGAGAATTTTTGGGGGGTTAGGAGTGGGTTTTTTGGTTTTTTTTTGTGGGCTGTTTTTTTTTTCCATGGAAGCAATACTTTTCTCCCACTGTCACTACTATATCACTTCTTTCCCCAAGAAAGTTGAAACATTTCACCTAAAGCATTTTTTAATTTCTTTTTTGGGAGAACCTTTATTATTTCATTGTGTGAACTGACACAAACATGAAACTATCACAAGTTCATTTACACATTTATTATATTAATGCACCTTTGTTTAGGCTACCCAGACTCTGTCTATTGGTTTTCCCAAGAAGTCTGCCTTTTAACAAGTCCACAACTGCAACAGGCTTTCTTGACTGTCAAAGGAAATTGCAGCAACACGATGCGTGTGTGATTCAGGACTTAGTCTCTGTGAAAACAAGTTATGAACACATCTCTCAACTGCAGCATATGGTGTTATGTGAAAAGAAAAATCAACACAAATCAGCAATTACAGCAACACTTCAGAAAGCCTGTGAAAAGAGTACGCGCTTACACGAGGAAGCCAAACAACTCACAATCTGATGAGGTTCAAGTTACTTCCCAGAGTCAAACTGAAGGGTAATCATATAGCACTGGCTCATTTCACAGGCAGAATAAGCAACAGACTATTTCCCTCCTGCATGACGAGAGTGTAGCATAGGACTTGCAGAAAGCTTTGAGATTCAATTTCAGGGGTGGATCAGTTCATAGTGAATCATGCTCTCATGTAGGAAACCTGAAACAGGAGCTGTCAAACATCAGGGTACTCACAGCCTGTTCCAAGTGTTCAGTCAAGTCTGATTTAGCAGAAAGGTGTCTCTGTGTCATGCAAGAAGAGCTCAAGCTCACCATAAATGTTTTTTTTTTTCTAATTCTACCTATCAAACTTTTTCTCGTGCCATCTTCCTACATGGCTCATTTCACTAGTAGAATACAAGGAAAAAAGGGATAAATTTTGTTCCAAAGACTGCAAGAAGGAAAAAACAAGAACAATGCCCTACAAGACCCATGTCCAATAGTACCTATTAAAACAAAGAGGCAGGTTTCAACAAAGCCAGAGAGTGATGAGCAGGAGGAAAAGTAAATACCAACTGAGGCTCATGCAATGCAGTCATCACCAAACCAGAACTCTAGACATGTTCCTGATATGTTAACAGTAACCATTACAAATGCTACTGCTAACTAGACTCTTCATGTTTAACTCTATTTCCATAAGTGTACATAAATGTATTTTAAGTATGTCTCCTACTTTCCATGTAAGATGTGGGCTATTCTTCTGAAAATATTGTTATTGTCAGCTGCAATACAATGGAGTTATACTGAGAGTGACATTTGTGGATTGATTAAAAATAGAATAAATTGCATTTTAGAGTTTTGTATTAACTAACTCTGAAAAACAAAGCTCAAAATGCTGACTAAAATACTTCTCTGTTGCCTTAAGATGGTCTGCTGAGGATGTTTCATACCACACTACAGAGAAACCTGGGAACTGATGATTATGGCTATATTTTCATAAAGGGAAGAGGAAAATTCTTTAAGCCTTTTTAAGTGATATAAAGGCACAAAAAATGGCATGGTACCAATGTGACTTCTGCTTGGAACAGGTACTTTTGGAATTTCACTTTCACAGTCAGCAAATTCACTTTCAAAATGTAACAGCGACATTTGTGGCACTTCACAATATTGTATAACGTTCACTGTTGAAACCAATGAGACCAAGAGTTAATCTAGCAACTGTAATTTGAGGTGGTTGGCTACTGTGTAAAGTTTTAAGGGTGAATAAATACACAACAAACCACTGTCATATTTCTAACCTTAAACTGTGAATCCAAAAATGCCTAGTGTTACCAAAGCTTTGCATTTCCTCACAAGTGCACCACAACTGACATCAAGCAGCAGGAAGTAAGGTCCTCTCTAGACTCCACACAGAACAGTCCCTTTGAATCTGTGACACACTTTCCACTCCACTTCTCACAGTCCCACCCACACAGCCCATGTGGCCAATGCATAAACCCTGGTAGGAAAAGTATCAAATTTAGATGATACGAGAGAACTTCAAGGTTACTCCTGATCCAAAATATCTTGTAGTAATGAAGTTAAGTGCACAAAAACATATTTCAAGCAGCTTGCCTGAAAGCAAAAATGCACTGTATTGCACGTCCCTCAACATCTCACCCAATAAAGTTAAACTAACATCTTCTCTTCCCATCTGGGTTTTTTAAGTCACCAGGAATCAACAGGAAACTGGAAGCTGATTAGGCCTTCAAACAGCTATGTAAGAAAAGGAATCTAGTTAGCCTTGTCTCACTCTCATTGCAGCAAGAAGTTTGACAACACTGATGCATCAATGGCTGAGAAGCTTACAGAATTGCATCTATAAAACATAAAAATTTTCAATACTTTTACTTGATTGTAGAGTTTGAATTTCATCAGAACACATAAAATAAGTTAGTTGGTCCTTCCACATTCTTCTATATATTCACAACTAAGTATCAACAAATATAACCAAGAATTTCTATATAGCTGGAAGGTTCTGGGACTTAGTCTAAAATAACTTCATGCAAAAGAAATTAATGAGTTGTTTGAGTTCTTCTAACCAAGACAGTCATAATAAATTAATATATATAATTAGAACCAACCTCAATGAGATTACATTAAAATCTCATTTTGTTCTATTAAAAGATTCAATAAAACTCTGCCAATTAAATTAGGCAATCAGTAAGAACAAGGAGATTTTCTTGATGTTTCATCTGCTTTGTTCGGCTATTACAAGTCATTTTTAACAGCTTGTTGTCAATGCTCCTGCTTGACAGTGCCACAGGTAGTATTAGATGTCAGCTTTCAAATCTGCTTCAACAAATTATCCTTGCATTACCATTTAGCACGTCTGCCTCTGCAGGAAACTGAGTCCTCCTAGGAAGCCCAGCATTTCAGTAGTGTGGGAGATAATAGCTTATATGGTAAAAAAGGGGAAACAGGGGGAATACTGAATTTCAAGCTAAACTGATATAGAGCACCAGATTATAAAAATGTAATTAAAAAGGCACAACCTGATACAGAAGCTATACAATCTCAGCTTGTGGATGAGCTCAGGAAAACTAGATGGCTTATATCAGGAAGCATTATTTCGTTGTCTGCAAGTCTGAAGGGTAGTTCACTCTTGCCATCTATTATACTTTAATGCCTGCTGGCATTGCTTTCTCACAGTGATCTTCAGCAAAAACATATTTGACCATAGTGAGCAAGAAAAATCTACTAGACAATTTCCAGCAGCTCTTGCTCAGCACAAAGTGCCATTCAATATGGGCTGTGAGAAACTAGCATAAAACACTCATTTTTGGCATTTCTTATGTACAAATGACAAACTGCTGTTACAGACATGTCTAGCTTCGGTGCACCTCAGCTTGTTACCTGCACCATCAGAAACATATTTTTTCTTAAAGGCTGTTTTCAAACACAGAATCCAGATATTCATTAGTGGACTGATACCAAATGACAGAACTGATCAAGCTGCCACATTATCAGAAAGTTCTGACACTGACAAAAAATACCACTTCTAATATCAGATGAGAAACAGAATTTTCCTTTCTATACACAGGAAAAAAAAAAATTGCTTTTCTTTTTAAATACACAATGTTTTGGTGCATTCCTTCACATTCTCCAGAAAAGAAAAGTTATTCTTGCCATTCAATCACCTTTCTGCAAGGAAAACCAGCAAAAGATTACTCTGACTCAGCCCCCCTACTGTTTGAATACAGGAAGAATCACTCAACTGCTTTGGACAGTTTTTAAGGGCTTTAAAAGATCATTTGAACAGAGCGGGTTTTATTCCTTCATGCCCCATTCTACAGTGCAAAAAACCTTCTGTGCCATGTGTTTTCAGGTTCCCAACTACATGATTTCTTATCTGAGAGCCCAAGGTTCTCAGGTCTTGGAATAGCTGAACTTCTCCAAACCAGGCTACAGAAAGCCACTGTTTTCAGTAGCTGATTAGTGATGCAACTTCTGTTCAAAAACCAGCCCATCCTGCTGAACACGGAGGTCTTGATGAAATATCACTTCGAGAATCCCTATTCAAATTGGGCCAGAGGCTGAAGAGTGATTTACGAATGACCTTCAAGATATTAGATAGCCAGGTAATTTTACTCTTTCATATTTTCCCAGTAAAGACAATCTTCAGGTTGCCTTGTTCCCCAAGTGATCTGCATTTATTCCCTTTACTGCAGAACGAGATGTAAATGGCATTTAATAACAAATAAATACCATTGTAACAATGTTAGAACATCATGTCTTGACATTTTAGGAATAAACATTACAATTATCCCATTTCATTGTGCCTTTCCATTTGAAGTGACTTTGTAGAATATATACAATTATAGTTGTGAAGAGATAAAATTGAAATAAAGTCAACCTGAAATTATTTGTTCTGTGGTCATTTCACCATTCAAAATTTTACTATTTTTTATCCTATCTGCAAGGCAGAAGAATATAAAAAACTTGAAGTCCTCTCCAATTTTTTTTTTTTCCCCATTTACAGGACTGACTCTGTGAGATGAATGTGGAGTGGAAAGGAGACTGTTCTTCTGTTGCCTATATAATCTTCACTTTTAAATGCAAAACAGCCTCTGTGACAAGGCAGCTGTCACTTTTCAGCTACGGAACACTACAGAGTGACTCACTATGATCCCTATCTCCCACTTGCACTTCTTGGCGTCTTGCACTTCTTTTGTTCTTTGGTATTTTGTTTTCCTTAATCCGAAATTCAGTCATTTGGACTAAGAACTGTAAGAGAAAACATAATGCTTCTGAACCGTATTTTAAAATTTAATGGTGCCTTAGTACTTCCCTTCAAAGTATGCAATATGCTACAGAGTTCTTAAATCCAAAACCTCAGAAGCTACCACCTTCTTTATCTGCCCAAGAGATTAGCAACCTTCAGGAAAGCCGGAGAAACAGGACCTGTCTCAGAAACTTATACTGGTACAACTTTTACAACACAGTACTTAACAAAGACATAAGCCATTCCTGTTCCATCTATCATTCTTGTGCACATGCTATGTATTATTAATTCAGGACCTCTGGGACAGTCCCATAAATCTGTATGGAGTTGGGGGTCTGGGGTGGGGAGGGGTGTTTGGGTTTTGCAGGGGTTGGAGAAGAATTAATCTGTGATCCAACAAGCCATTGTTTCTCCTTTGGATCCTAACACACATAATACTATTTAAACATACTGTAACAACCTGCATGATAAAGCCACTGTTGCTTTAGTTGTCCTTTAGAACATTAATACTGCAGCTGGTTTAAATTTTAAAAATTTAATAAGAGGGTTTTGACTATACTAAGGACCAGAGGGAAAAAATATTTCTTTTATTCACAATAAAAAGACGGGTAAAGGCACAAAAATAAAATTGAAACAAGCAGAGATGAGCTCTGGAATTCTTAAAACAAAACCAAATCAAGCTTCTCAGTTTTGGGATATCTCTGAGAAAACAGAATAAAATCAATCAATAATTGTAAATATAAAGTAAACAGACCTTGTGAGCTTTTTGTATTTATTTGTCTCTAAATGAAATGCACTGAAAGGTTCGATTCACTTTGTAGGGTTCAACCCTCAACACATCGCTGAAATTCATCCACAAAGGAGTTTAAATCTCCAACTTTGGCTAACCCTTTAATCCTTTCAGTAAAAACCAGTTCCAAACTCTCACTAAGAATGTTTCCAGGCATGTATTGCATGCCTGACTTCCTTCTAATCTGCCCTTCCTAGACTTCTTTCATTTGTCACTGTCCAATTGTACATCATTTTCACACAACCCTGAAAAAAAAAAATCCACTGGCTTTTTTTATGGTACCACCATTAAGAGAGGCCCCATGTGGAGTGGGCATCATTAGAAAGTGGTAAACTGTTCATGGAACATTTTGGGTACTGAAGAAATACTGTTGTTTGTGATTCCTAAATTAGGTATATTTGTTACAAAACCATCAGAAGTAAAGATGCCTCATCTCTGACAGATTTATGCTTAATTGTTCCATGTTTTAATTGATTTATACTAAGTATGCAGAATGAGCTCATCCTCCCACAGATATCAGAAAAATCACATGAAAGGTACTGTGTTACGAATGTCATAACTTCAAGGGATTTTCCCACCTGATTTCCTGTCAGAAAAGCTGCAAGGAGGAGAACATTCAACGGAGTGAATTTCTGGTGTCTGCTGAGGGATGAACTCTGATAGCAATTTTACCCATAGCTGAGATACTCAAAATTCACCATCATGTGTGAAATTTCTGTCATCTAATAAGGATGGAGCTCACACAGCAGGGTTTTTTTCCCCCTTTGGGATACCACTAGCATCTCTTTTGCCCTTCTGATTCTTGTGCTAATATAGTAACTGCCCTTCAGCCAGAAGGGGAACTGATGACTAGACAGTGAGGAACATGAAAAATTCTTGTTATTTCCATGCCTAAATTGTTTTGAGTTTTAATATTCTCTGCTAAACTGAAATGTTGCCCAAGTAATATGGGTTTTACACCCCACTGAAAGCTACGAAAGGCCAAAAATTCTTCTTTTAGAAAATCATTACTAAATTCCCTTGAAAACTATTACAGCAACCTTTAATTATCTGATGTATTATAATGATTCACTAATGGTATAGCAAAGGTTATCTCATTTTTTCAGGTCTGCAGTCTATGAGATATAAATTCATCTAGGCCAAATACGCATTCCCTTTTGATTTCTAGAAAACATATATGCAAATCAATTATGTTCCACTGTTAGTCCATTACCTTATTACAACTGGAATAGCTTTTCTTACTGGATGATAACCAAATTATATTTTCATGTCTGACAGATAACCCAGAGGAAAATTGTATCTTGATGACATTTTGAAGATGTGGAATATTGTCTAGAAACACTATATTAAGTAGCTATGGGACACATGAAAAGATTAAGGGGTCTAGAAATAATATAAAATCTAACTGAGAATTTGGAACTGCTTTCTGACCTGAAAAGGGAAAAAGAAGAAACTAAACAAGATGGAGATGAACAAAGTCTGGGATTTTCAGATTTAAGACCCTGGAAACAACTGGGCAAATCCAAAGTTCTCAGAATAAAGTGCTTCTGACAATAGGCATGAGCTTCTGCTGTCTCACATACAGAAAGAAAAAAAAATCTATTAATGCATTTAAGCATTGTTAGGTAAAAGGCTTTTCAGCCTAGGGAGAGAGATTGCTCAGATAGCTGTTTTTCCATTTGAAAAGTTTGCACTTAGTCTATGCTTCCACCTGGCCACACTCAAAAGAGAAGGTCATTTCAATAGATTAATTTATTCACCTGCACTTTTTGCTCTCTTCTTTGCCTTTTTTTTTTTTCTTCTTCCCAAGAAATATGTCCTCTGATGAAGATATGCCAGCATAAAAATTTGAAGCAGATTGAAGAATCAACTCCAAATCACACATTCTAAGGCAAGAAGGAACTCATGCAATCACTCATCTTAATCTACATAAAGAAAAACACAACCTTCTTTAAATTAATATCTATTTCAAGTCCAGAAGCATTTGAATTAAATCTCCTGTATTAAACGGACCTAAAAAACTGCCTTGATTATGTAATTTTCATTGGCAGAGAATGCACAGTGCCTCATGCTAAGTATTCCTAATGAAAACTTTATATTTAGTTTATTCTCAATTTTTCTTATTTTAAATTCTATCTGTATGACTTACTATAACTTTTATTGCTAAACCGAAAAGTCTCCCATGACATCATCTTTTTGTGAAAAAATGAAGACACTGAATTTGTGATTTCCTTAAAATACCACACAACAAAACATTTGTTTACAATTCCATAACTCATCTTTCTACCTCTTCTCTGGACCACAACCATTATTTAAAATAAGGTTTAAAGATCATAATAATATATATTACGCTAATAGATGCTGCATCACACACAAAAGCTATTGAATCCTCCAAATCCTACTCAGTACTGCTCTGTTTTTAAATTTATAAATAATTATTTCCAATGAGCTCTTCATTTTGTTAAGGACTTCTCATGCCTAAAATGATGTCTTATATTCTCTATTTAATAATTCCAAAGCTTCCTGTCTTGATAGAAGCAAGTGTGTGTACAGTTAGGTATGAAACTTAGGCTGCAACTTACTTTGGTCTTTTAATCAAAAGAAAAATACCTTTTACTGAGTCAAATATATGTACTGTAAGATATTTTTGTGAACTTGCCAAATTCAGAAGTCATTCCCCAACTCTTATAATGCCAAAGACTCTCTCTCTTAAGAATCTATTTTCTCCATCCCTGCTCTCATTTGTCTACTCCTTTTCTTCAAGCACTTCTTTTAAAAGAGCTTGTCAAATCTGCTTTATAGCTTAGACAGGGGGAACAAAGGGCAAGAAACATCATTAAGTATCAATCTTCTAGTTTTAACAGCCTGGGTGCAGGGGATCTTAAGAGTCCAGAATTCAAAAACATGATCTAATCTAGCAGTTATGACTTCCTCTTTTAATTTTTTTAATGGGGGTCTAAAACATATACATGTTTGAAGGGGGAGGGGTGAAAGTTAATCCTGGTTGCCATGTCACTCTACAAATCAAAAAGCAAGCAATCCATTACAGATAGTTTTGAGGGCAACAGTACTATAGTAGTATTCCTGATGGATTTAGAAATTATGGTCTGTGGAACTTCACAGGCATTAAGCATAAAAATAAAACCATTAGATCTTCTCTACAAATGCAGTGACTATTGAAGGATATATTTTTTTCCTGCTCACAGTTGGGGTTTTATTTTTCCAAATTGGAAACACACCACATAGAGGAAGTAATAACATCGCAGTAAAGTATTCAAAGCCCAATTTTTAATTCACATTGATTATCTTTTATATTTTGAAGTATTGCCTTTGCACATCCATCTGTAAATGGTTATCAGATAGGACTTCAAGCCCTTTTGTTCATTAAAGCATTTTGTAAGAACACTACTTTTGTTATATCTTTGTGCAAAGTGGAAAAGAAATATGACTTGCATGGTTTTTCATTCACTTTCCAAATTCAAAATCTGCATTCCTTTTTCTGATCCCCATGACTCAAAAAAATGCATATATTTTCTTTCTCAGTTTTAACACTACAATATGAAGTGCACACAAAAAAAGTGCTTATTCCAATTAGAATTCAAATGGCTTCATGAGTACATGACCCTGATTTACTCCATTTTAATCATATCAAAATTATTTGTGTGTTCCCA
Organism: Merops nubicus; assembly: GCF_000691845.1. NCBI lineage: Eukaryota > Metazoa > Chordata > Aves > Coraciiformes > Meropidae > Merops > Merops nubicus. The sequence continues at coordinate 50,638 of NW_008628874.1, forward strand.
GAAAATAAAAAAACACATTTTTTAGACAGTGAGTAAATGACAGGCTGCAATAACAAAGGAGGGATCTTTGCAATAGCAAAGTTAATTTTTTTACAACTCAAAATAGTGTTCATGAATACATCTAGTCCCAGCATACCTAACAAAAAAATTGTGAAGAAGAGGTAAGATGACCTACCTGATTAACTATTTCTTAAAGGAGAAAGGTCTTCTTTTAGAACATTCATTCCAGATCTAAAGTACACATGATCATTCGATCATTAATAGTTTTTGACATTATTTGGTGCATGATTCAGGCAAACTTTTGTCCTTAGTAAAGTACTAAACCAAGTACTGTACCATTACTGCAAACTATATTTCCAAGTACGCATCGCTTTGGGGTGGCTTGTTATTTTTTGGAACAGCTAGCTGAAAGACAGATACTTATAGATCTTGGGATGCAAGAAGATCACACAGTCACAGAATCACTGTGGTTGGAAAAGACCTTTAAGATCATCAAGCCCAACCGTTATCTAACTCTACCAGGCCACTTCTACACCATATCCCTGAGCATCCCATCTAGACAGTTTTTAAATACATCCAGGGATGGTGATTCAACCACTTCCCTGGGAAGCCTGTTCCAGTGTTTGATCACCATTTTGGTGAAGAAATTTTTCCTAATGTCTAACCTAAACCTCACCTGGCATAATTTAATACCATTTCCTCTTGTCCTGCCAGTTGTGGCATGTAGGAAGAGTCCAACTCCCACCTCCCTACAACCGCCTTTCAGGTAGCTGCACAGAGCAATATGGTCTCCCCTCAACCTCATCTTCTTCAGGCTGAACAGGCCCAGTTCCCTCAGCCACTTCTCATAAGACTTATCCTCAAGACCCTTTACCAACTTTGTTGCCCTTCTTTGCACCCTCTCTAGAACCTCAATGTCCTTCTTGTACTGTGGTGTCCAGAAATGAACCCAGTACTGAAGATGCGGTCTCACAAGTGCCAAGTACAGGGGCATGATCACCCCCTTACTCCTGCTGGTCACACCATTTTTGATACAAGCCAGGATGCCGTTGGCCTTCTTGGCCACCTGGGCACACTGCTGGCTCATGTACGGTTGGCTATCTACCAATACCCTCAGGTCTTTTTCTGCCAGGCAGCTTTCCAGTCATTCCTCTCCAAGTCTATAGCTTTGCAGGGGGTTGCTCCAAGTATGCCTGACTTCTTCCATCACATAATGTAAATCCCAGAAACAAAAGACTTCCCAAAGATAGAGGAAGCTATGCCCTTTTTTGGTCAGGTAATTTGTTCTGAGCTTGCGTTTGCGGAGATCATACACAGACATTTCTGCAAAGGATCATTAAGTAAAATGTACGATGAAAAAAAATGTGCATTTTACTGTAGCAGCTGAAAAGCTAGAGGTAATATTTCAAGCTGCCATCTGGTTTTCACACATTTGCTGCAAAAGCTCATGTGTTACCTCACTTATTTTCAGGATACTAAAACAAATGCTCCCATGAAGATAGTGGTCAACTATCTTTTCAACTGTTCCCTGCTGTATCTTTGAGGCTTCATATTTCCAAGTGCGAAGTGCTCACAGCTGCCATGAATTTCAGTTACTGCTGTGGCAGGTGCAACCACCCTGACAAAAACTTAATAAAGGCCATGGCCTGGCAGAGGCCCGATAAAGATCCGTTCAGGCCTCACAGCAATTAACCTCAGAGCCCAGGCCCTTGGCCTGCCTTTGCTGTGGGCTTGCCCCCAGCTAATCAGAACAACCACAGTGCACACTTGTCTAGGATATAAGTGGAGCACCACCACCAGAGAGCTGATTTTGCATTGGTTCCTGTGGAGCAAGTGGGCCTTGTGGTTGGACCCTCCCCTGGGATGCATGGGATGCTGTCCAAGGATACTTCTGTGGATTAAGTGAGCCTCATCACCTCTTTGGTGAGTGAAAATTTCTTGAAGATACATTCTTGAGTGAGCTCTCACCCCCTTTAGGGGAGAGACCCTTTGGGTACCCTCACATGGGAGCTTTTCCCTTTATGAATAAGCATGCACACATTTTGGTTCATCTTTCTAGTCCTTAAAGACTAAGAATTACTTGTGTAGTAATATATTCCTAACTGACTTCTAAACTTGTAACTTCATTTTGTCACAAGGAGTGCCAAGTAATCTTGTTTACAATAAATCCACATTTTAGGTAGCCACTCCTCTCTGTTTTGCAGGTGCCCCCATGACAACTGGACTATTGCACCCAGAAGATTTTTAACAAGCTAGTGCAGGTATCCTACAAAGATTCTGCTACAAATGACAGTTGTATTTCTTTGATATGGCAATATACTTTAGTAAACAAAATTAAATAAACAAAATCAAAAACCTTATCAAAACAGGATGTTTAGAAGAATAGAGAGAAGAGGATAACAGAAGAAAAAAAATACACAACTCAACAAATTACTGGAAGCTACTAGTGGGCAAATGAGGGCAAATAAGAGTCTGTATAAAATAAAGCAACCCAAGTGATCAATTAAATAACAAACTATCAATGGCCACTCTAGTCTCAGGGACAAATTCATTCACATTAGAGTTACACAGAAATGACTTGGCTCATTGACTATCCTGTGAGTAATGACTGTAGAATAAGACACTAAATTGTTTGCATTTATTTCAATCACAGAGTTATTACATGGTGAATCATACCTAAACAAAAAGAACCTAAAAGTACTTCTGAAACTGCTTGATGTCTTTCACAGAAAAATACCATACCACAACAATTATTTAATTATAAAAACAATAACAGTCTATAGAAGCTGTTTATAATACATTAATAATTGTTGATAATACCGCTCTAAAACAAAAAGAGGCAACAAATCAAAATAAAAAGAAGTCTCCTTAAATAAAATTTGCTTAATAGTTCAGTTATTGCAATTTAAATGTAAGAGAATCTCCACAAAGGAATCTACCCTGGAAAAATGAACTAACAATTAGCACAGCCACTGCCGCAACTTGCAGAATCTGCCAATGAGAACGTGAAAAATCATAGATGGAAAATTTCTAAAGGCTTGAAAGAAATTATACATTATCATACATAATGAAACTCTTGTTACCATGTTGATACATGAAGTGTTTCATTCGAGAAATACTGTCTTAATTCAATTTTTCACACAATTTTCTTACATATTATAAGTTATAAATTTTATTTCCTAATAACCATGTTTAAATTATTATGAACAGATACTTTATATATATGAAACCACAGAATTTATTATTGATTAGATTAAAATAGACTGTAAGGTTAGCCATGAGAAATTAACACTTTCATAAATTAATTACATTTCCCTATACAAAATAAACAATGTTGCAATTAGAATCATAGAATCCTTTAGGGTGGAAAGGACCTTCAAGATCATCAAGTCCAACCATTGAGCCATTAGGGCTCTAAAGTCCTCTGCTAAAACAGATCTGAATCTGTCAGGGTTAGAAGGGACCACAAGGATCACCCAATTCCAACCCCTCTGCCATGACCAAGGACACCTCCCACTAGACCAGGCTGCCCAGAGCCTCATCCAGCCTGGCCTTAAAGGGATGTGGCCTCAACCACTTCCCTGGGCAACACATTCCAGGGTCTCACCACTCGCATTGTAAAGAACTTCTTCCTCATGTCCAGC